>NW_017304228.1:835553-846294 GCF_001594115.1 Trachymyrmex septentrionalis | reverse complement strand
ATCGAAGGACTCTTCCTATACAAAATAAATAATAATAAATAAAGGGCAAAGTAAGAGTCAACACATTTCTTTAAAAAGTCACACAATTAATAAAATAAATTGCAAATAAGAGAAAAGTAAAATTATATTAAAAAAATTTATTCTATTAATTGTGTGACTTTTTAAAGAAATGTGTTGACTCTTACTTTGCCCTTTATTTATTATTGTTAATTTCATAATAGTTGCAAAATTGCTTTTTCTGCTGAACGCAGCCATTCACAGCTTCACAAAATAAAAAAACAATTTTGCTAAAGTATTTTTAAAAATTTAGTTATAAAAATCATTTTGTTGGATTATCAAAATAATTATTAATAATTATTAATAATTAGAACGCTCAAGCTAATTATTAGTGCTGAAATAGCAGTGCTAATTAGCAGTGCTGAAAAGTTTTAACATTCAATTAATTGTTTCGATATTTTACAACCAGTTTGACTGTCCTACATAATTATTTTAATAAAATTATTTTTAGCTTTATATCTAAATTTTTGGATAATTTAGCAAATCCTTCTTTCAATGTATCATTCCATGTACCATGCAACGTTCAAGATTGCAGATTTCTTTGTTACTTATTATATGTTAATTATACTTTCCCATAATCAATAATTATTTAAATCTCCATAAATCACATAAAAAGATACTAATTTATTTCTTCTGGGGATAATTTCATAATGCATAGATTCTCGGATATGCATGGCAAAAATGGATTTGTTGAAATATCTAAAAATTTAGCGATACAATTCTAAAAATAACTTTATTGGATCATCAAAATAATTATATAGAACACTTAAGAGTTGATGGCAATGCGAAAATGTAAAAAATTTTAACGTTGTAACAACTATTAGTTTGAACGTTCTATACGTAATTATTATGGGAAGCAAGCAAAATTATTTTAAATTAATATCTAGCTAAATTTTTAGAGACGTCTCTTCCCCGTGCGGGATCTTCAGATCCTTTCGACTCTCGATCTTCCCGTTATTCCCCGGATCTAAGAGTAATCCCAGATCGCACAAGAAACGCCGTGTCTGTATCTACCTACCTAGCACGCAATCTCGTCGCGAACCGGACGAACGGAGACCAGTTTGATTCCGCTCCTTCGTGAGTAACGTGACGATCTACGTCGCGCTACTTTCCCGGCGAAAATCCGCGACAATGTGGCTCTGTGCAACGATGCATCCATCTTTCGAGGGAAAAAGTCGTTCCCCGTACGTTCGGGACGAATTACCACGATAATTGCAGTCGCCGTGCCCGGTGTCTTTCTACTCATTCAAGACCGAAGTCGATCCCGAGCCGAGCGAGACGGCGCGAGAGCGAGGGAGGATAGTATAGTAGGATACGGGAAGAAAAGAGAGAACCAACGATGTGCATCGCGCATGCACTTTCAAATCGTTGTACCCCCCACAAGTTGCATGCCACGGCTCGGCCGTGACGCGGAGATACTCGAGCCGAGCCGAAGAGCTTCAGAAGCACGCAGGAGCTCGCATCGAGTGCACACGCGTCGGCGTTCGCCGCGAGATATGCGAGACGCGGCGCGATACGCGAACGGCCTTCACGCAGTGATAACGGAGATTGCTTGCGACACGATGCCCCGAATACGGTAATCACGTTGATCACGCGCGTCTAGTTGCGCGAACCCAATGAATGCAAGAAGAGAAGACCTGAGAGAGCTCGTAGCATGTTGTTTGTACCTCTTCGCGTCAAACGTTAAATCAATGTTCAAACTACGAGATACTTCCCCATTATAAACTGTATGAAACTGACTGTGCGTCACTGGAGTCAAGGTGTCGAAGGAAGATCACCGAAGGTTAATTACACCCAGGATGCTCTTTCGCTTATCGCTTATCAAACGCAATTAAAAGTCACGTTTGAAGTTGCTACGCCCAACAAGGATCGCAGGAATCATGGATTGCTTTGGAGAATCGTTCTCGGTGCTGATTATAAATTTAAAGAGTCACGTAGAGATATATCCCTCAGCAATGCTGTAGCCGAGCAGCTTCCGAGTGTCAGTAGTACAATGAGAAGTTCGCAATAGTCCGCGGGAACTAGGACTGAGCATTGTCGTGAAATCTTTGCAGCAATTTCGCCGACTTTTCGGTTTCTGTTCTGTCTTCCATTTAATTTGCCGATAAATATGCAAACAGTTTAAAGTTAATTTAGTTACTCACGTGTTATATATATTTAACAAATTAATATCCCAATCTCCCGATTTCTCTAAGCCGTAAAAGATATCTCGTTCTTTTTACAATTTATTACACCGTAATTTACGTTCAAGATGTATATTACAAAAATGATAATGTGATCTTAAGTTCACAATTGCTTAGTTTCGTCAAGTTTACGGTCAATTAGAAACGCGCCGCGTTGGAAGCATCGGGAAGTTCGTCGTCGTGCGCGGCGAACCGGAAAACGTAAGGTCTCCGAGTGGAAGAAAAAGAATTCGATGTCGGATAAGAAATTGAGAGATGCTGCGAGGCGAGATAAGTTGCGTCCTTGTAGTATGCGGATCTAACTACATCTTCGACGTAAAATGCGATAATACTTATCGGTCCGATAAACGATCTGACGGCCAATGGTAGTATTGCATTGATAGAACTGCACTCCATTAGGTCAAGAAGCGATGGAAGATAATTACAAATTCACGCCCATGTTTCACGTAATGAAATTTTTCAATTAGCTCAAAAAGAGAGACACAGAGAGATAGAAGCGTATTTCTCTTTTTATATTTTTAGACATTAATTTAACTTTCTGTCTGTAATCATCCTTTTACTCCTTTACTTTGCGATCTCGATCTTTCTTGACCAACTCGAGTTCTTTTTACTGTTTTGCCTCTCAAAAAATATGGAAAAATTATAAGTCATTTTTCAATATCTCAATTATATTATTAAACATTTTTAGCACTAACAAGATATTTTAGAAGGGAAAACTGTATTCCGTGCTCTTTTATTTCGGAGAAATTTTATAGTAAAATTTCGCCTGTGTTGAAAATAATCCAGAGGGTTTATAAGTAGTAATAAAAGTTTCGACAAACAATATTTTGTGTGTGTGTGTGTGTGTGTGTGTGTGTGTGTGTGTGTGTGTGTGTGTGTGTGTGTGTAAAATATACGAACGACTTCTAGTTATCATTCGCGTCGCAGAAAGCTATAAAACTTTTTATGACCGCTGACTTGAATTACATTGTTACCTATCGCAAGCGGGGACAAAAGTTAGCAGAAGAAAGGAGCCATTTCTAAGTCGAGATTCGTTCCGCCTGTGCCTCCTTAAACGACGAAATAGCCTGGTCTATCATGGGCGATCGCTGATCGCTCGTTCGGGAGAAAGTGGCAAAGAAATCGTGGAACGAATCAAGTGCGATTTTTCTGCCGATAGGCAGAAAGGCTCTAAGGTGCACCGCGAGTTTTAGATGTAGGGAGAATCGAGAGAATGAGGTTTCTTTCTCCGATACGCGCCGTCGGCACAGGCTCGCCAAGCTTTAAAAACGCTATTTTGGCCGCGCTCTTAAAAACTGCCGTCGCGACCGGTTCGTAAAAATCCAACCTCCGTCTTTCCCTGGTATGCGCGTGTTGTTCGTCGGGTGCATACATATGTACACGTGCCGAATTAAATCGGCGCCGATTCGCAGCCGCGATACTCTGGACCGGCCTGTGCCTGGCCACGGCTCGGCATGTCCGCAACTTTACGATCGGCCGAAAAAAGAAACGGCCCGGCCAACAGAATGTAACATTGAAAGCCGACCCGAGAATACGAGCGAACGTAAAGGTTTAACGGGAAGTCGCGTGATATACGACTTAAAGGGATTCTGAACAGCGATGCAAGACAATCCATACAATTCGCGAAAAAATATTCACGAAAATTCGAGGCTCAAGGCAAGATCGAACCAGGATGCGATAAAGTGCGGAAAAAAATCATTCCAAGAACGAATGAATACAAGAAAATTTATATTACGCTTTGCGATACTTGCTATTGAATGTTACTGTTATTGCGTTCGATATCCCGAGGGTTGAATCAAGGAGGTTGTCGATTGGAAGCAATTTCCGCCGAGATGCGGAAGGTCGACAGGAAAAATTCACACATCGAGATGATAAAGGCAGGCGGAATGACATCCTTTCTTTATAAATAGTATAGACATGACTGTGACGACTGATAAAGTCGATCTAATCTCAGCTTCCTGAGATAAGTTGAGATTCAAGTAAATGAACATATGATATCTAATTGAGAATGCACGTATGTGCACTGTTAAATGTCAAAGGATCAATAGTAATCCAATCTCTTGAGAGACATATTAAACATATTTTTAACTTCCATATATGTGTCAAAATGTAAATTAATTCCATTTCTATTAGTTAATTTTAATGTAAGTAATACGCCCGTATTAACGTATGCATTATAGTAAATAATAAATTTTATACTGACAAAAAGATACTTAAAAATTTATTTGTGAGAAATATATTTATTTCACTGAAATAAATCTTTATTTAAATGCAACAAAATAAAATTTTATTCCAAGCAATCTATTTTATTTTTTCACAATGAATGAGATAAATTTCACAGAAATGCATATTTTGTCTTCACATAATTTTTTCATAATAAATATCAAGTAGAAAACGTAAATAACATTTGCTTCGTAATACTTTGCCATTTTTTCTCTCAGTATAGTCAAGTTTAGATAGATTTTCTTGAATTAAATTAACTCCATTGTTTCATAGCGTTTCGGAAAAACTAATGCAACATCGATGGACACCGAGTACAGTTGAATGTAAATCAATTTATATGTTTTCAATGTAAACAAATAAATTAATTCTTTTAATTATATATTCTTTGTTGTTACGATAACCTTATAATTTTAAAAGGATTAAATCATTTATTAACATTGAAAATATGTAAACCGATTTGCACTCAATTGCACCAATGTTGCACTAGTTTTCCTAATAAAAAAAATGCCGTTAATTAAATTAACAGCGTATCGAGTAGAAACAATGGCGACCTATAAAAATGTTTAAAAATTACTCAAATTGGGTATATAATTTGACATTATGAATTTAACAGCGTGTTGTACATTTGGCTCAAAACGCGCTAGGATTTAATAGTGGCTTTTCATTTTCCTAGAACAATGCAGTGTTGCAACGCGAACCGTCATATGAATGGCTAAGTGCCATGTATCCGCAGCTCCTGGCGTTTAATTGAAATAAGGAAAACGTAGAAATTTGGACCATCGGTGGCTTACGGTCATTTAAATGCTAGATATTATGCCACTATCTATGAATCTCAATTCGCGTATGTGCTCCTTTACGAAAATCTGTGTTCTGCGAACAAGTATACGCGCGAAAGGGATTACGCGTTACAAGGATCACTATCGGTAGCCATTACGCGAACGCAGTTTATAGCGGGTCCCCGTTGCGCTTCTCTGCCGTTGGCACGCTGACCGTGCTAGAAATAGAACCTTGGCCCCCATGCGCCGGACACGCCAAATTGCATTGGCGGATCGTGAAATTTGTCAAGGGGGGCCATTGGCTCGCCGCAAGCGAAATGTTTTTTTAACCCCCCCCCCCCTCAGACCGTTCGATTACATTGCCATGAAATATGAAGTTATTATCCGTTAAAATTATTTAATTCTACCAACATCATCTGAGATTATATATGTACATAATAATGTATTATTATATGTCAAAAAAATAGTCAAAATTTTGAAAAAATAAATTGTTTAATATAAATCAGGGTAACACCGGCAAATACGCCGCGCTGGGATTTACGCCACAGAGCGTTTTTTTAATATGAAAAATAAATATGTCGGTTTTCTAATATTTTTGTCATAGTAGTAGACAGTACAAAGTTTTTACTGATATAGTTCATTTAAACATAGCAAATAATACTTATAATAAATTGAGTTTTTGATAAGTGCGGCGTATATACCGGAGTTACTCTACTTATTAAAGTGCGTATGAATTGAATTTTTTAAAAATTTGTTTTAATATAGTTTTAATAAAATCAAGGGATCTGAAGGGATCAAACATGCAGATAGATCAAACTATTATTTAAATCATTGAAAAAATATTATTTGAATGTATAACTCAAAAAACGTTTTATTTAAAATGATTAATACAAAAAAAAATATTATAATAGAATCAACGTTTTTTTGAATATCTAAAAATTTCTTAATTAAAATATATTTTTGAAATATATTAAAACTGTGATTAAGCATTTCAGAAATGTTGAAAATATATATAACATTATGCTATATTTTAAAAAAAGGAGACCCCAAGGGAGACCAGGCCATAATTCCATCTGCCCCTCTCCCCTTCCGTAAATCCGCTAATGCCAAATCGTAAAGGGGGAAGCTCGAACTGCTCGATCGATTGTGTCACATACAACAGGATCTCTCTCCCGTATCGACTTTTTTTCCCTTCTCGGTCTGTTCCAAAAGAAATCTCTATTCCTCTCTCTTTTATCACGGCGCAAACTTTGTCAAAAAGTCTTCCCTTTGAGAAAAAGATGAAGAAGAAAGGACGTACAGGTACGAGAACGTTCGATCGAGGGTTATAAAGTTTCTCCCTCTTTCTCTCTCTTTTCGCCAACCAACCAGCCAACCACCCTCGATCCGATATATCCTACAGCCTAGAAGCTTTCATTTATTTACCGGCCAGACGCATTTCCGTCGTTGGGTGATTAATGGCGCGCGAGTTCGTTTAATAAAGTTTCTCCGAGTAAGTCGGTTTACCCTGAAAAGCCTCAGCCGTGCCGGTCTATTTATAGTCGCTGCTCGCGCTTTTACGATCGCATCGCGCGAGTCGCTACCGATAACGCCACGGATATCGATAATATATACGGGTGCGCGATTTGCTATAAAATGCGTGCTCCTGATTAATATCTAAGAACTTAATCAGGTCCCAAGTAAAACGCGTTTAATATCTCGGGGGCTCGATACCTAAACTCGAGGGTGAGAAACCCACGGGCAATTTCCGTGAAAGCACTTTGTTGCTTGAAGCAACTGTTCCTGCTAAACGCTGCGGTGGTGATGCGTTTCTAGTTTAAACAGAATTGAGGGTAAAAGTAGGGCAACGATTTAATCCAAATTTGAGAGAAAAAAATCCCGAAAAATCTGACGCAAGACATGTTAATCGTGCGCTTCTCATCGAGAAACCGCCATGTCATTCCGAATGTAACATCGAAAGACCGAAGCCGCTGAAATAATTCGTTCAATCGAGAGGATCTGCCGCCCCCCCCCCCTCTCGTCCTCTCTCTCTCTTTCGATGACACCCCTTCAACCACGATCGAACGCGCGCATCTGGAAAATCGCCAGGATTCGATACAGAGAGTATCGTATCTCGCGTGTAGTCGGAAAACTCGGCGTTTTCAAGGAGAGAAAAGCGGAATATACGGAAAAAAAAGGAGAAAGAAAAAAAAAAGAAGGAAAGAAATGCAGAAACGAGGTGGTGTACGGTATGCATTCCTCCCGTCGCCGGAAGCTAAAATCGAATTCAAGGCCTCGAGAGAGGCGATCGATCATCATCCGCCTCTGCGCCCGCGCTCTCTCGCATTTCAATTCGTCCTTTTCGTCCCGGGATGATGCGCACTCGCCCATAGGCAGCCTCTGGCCTTTACCTCTCCTCACACACACTCTCTCTCTCTTTCTCTCTCTCTCTCTCTCTCTCTTTCCGCGCGTTGTTTTTTCTCCTTCTTTTTCCTCAGAACGAAACCATATAACGATCGCGAGCGCAAATCACGTCGGTGCCTGCTCGCGTGCTAAGAAAATGCCCCCCGGTAGAACAGAAGGAACAAGAAGCGGATAGCGCTTGAGAGCGAAGGAAAGAGTGAGTGAGTGAGTGAAAGAGAGGAAGAGGGAGGAAGAAAAAAAGAGATGCGGAGAGGAAGAGAGCTCTCGTGATTACCAATCTTCTGAGAAACCGTAGAAATTCGACGAAAAAGTTTTGCAATTAAGGCACACCGTTTGAAAAGAGGTGCAAGAGGAAGAAAGGGAAGGAAGTGGGAAAAAAAAAGAGAGCACCGCATGCATCGAATCCGGAGACAGGACCTGGGTACGATCTGGATATATATATATATATATACAATATCGCTAAGGCGGTAAACCGGTTCTTGACCTACCTGACATTTTCTTTTGTCTAGTTGACTTACGAGCCGTTTCAATACGGCCAATTAAATTCGGTGGCTCGCAAGCAGCTTATAGCCGTTCTTCCTATCGTATATACCGTCCAACCATGAAGCGGGACAATAAACCGCATGAATAACCGAGAAACAATTAACTTCAATCAGCTTGTATCAGTATTAAAATTCTCTGAGATTATACGCTCCCTCTATTCACTTTTCAATAATTTTCAATAATTATTTTAGAGAAATAGGCTCTCTAATTTGTAATTGTTGTAAACAAAAAACACTATTTATCATTCTTTTGTGTTTAATGAGTGTTTAATCCGTTTTACACTGTTAAATTTATAGTGTCAAATTTAACCTAATTTGAACTGTTTAACTCTATTGTTTTAGTATAAAATAATATATTGAATAGGAGCACAGTGACCACTTAAATTAGGTTAAATTTGACACTGTAGATTCACACAGTGTGTCCCTTTCACGTTTAAACAATTGTGATACAAATTTACTCTGTTAAATTCATAATGCCAAATTATATCAAATTTGAATTATTTTTAATCATTTCTATAGGTCATCATCACTGCTACATATATCCTTAATTTGATTCAAATTTAGTTTATTATTTACTAAATACATGTATTAATATGAATGATGTTTACTTTGAAACTAACCACAGAAATGGATTGATTTATATTTTGGCACCCATAAAAGTTAAAATTAATAAAATCATATTTAAGGGATTGCCATTGTTCCTTTGGTATCTAACAGTGTGAATCGACAAAAATCAATCTGATTAAATCAAAGAAATCCTATATTCGGTCAAAGCGGATCTTAATGCTTAAATATTTCGATATAAATTTACATACACATTCAATTCTGCAAACCATGCGCCGAAATCTTTAAGATCCGTTATTTCTCTTATTTAATTAGACTTCTCATCTATTAAATTACCTATTTAATTCCTCGAAAATTGCTTACAGTAGTTTTCTGTATTCTAAAAGGCATCACATTGTCTTGACAGCTGCCGTTAACAAAAAAAATCCATCTAATATTCTAAATTGTCGAGAGAATTCGTCGTTAAAATTTAATGCGATGGGAGCGGTCCCACCGGCGTGCATAATGTTACACGTTACACGCAATTTCCAGTAAAATGACGGCATGACAATATGCAGAATACGTGAGTGACACCAAGAGGCCCTGAAATTGCGACGGCGCGGCGCGCCTCGAGCAGGCGAGATGGAATTTATCTCGGCGATTTTACACAAGTCGTGCGATTCAGTTGACTTTGAGGGGCGCTGCGGGGATGCACAATGCACAATGCGAACACCGTGTACGTCTTTTTGGTGGGACAAGAGAGGGGCATAACACGGGAAGGGACTGCAATCGCGACGGCGGATAACGGCGGGAGCGGCCAAAAGAATAATCGATGCTTCCGTGCTTATGGCATCGCCCGTCGTATATTACGAACGATTCTCGCGTTGTGATGCAAATGCCCGAAATCGACGCCGCGTGAGAAAGCTTTAAGAATCTATGAGCCGTGAATAGAACACCCAATACGATAGAGGCCTCCCTGGTGACGACAGAGAAGCTGCAGAAACAGAGGGTGGAGAAAGAATGACAGAACACGCTCCCCGGGATTTTTATCGTTATTTCATGCTCCGTGCTTTTCGTGCTTTTCGGGTTTGCTCTCTCCGCGCGAAGTGCATATAGACGGTAATCGAGATGTGTGTGCTATAATTTAGGCGACTTTTTGACTTCCAATGCTCGACGGAAAAAGTAAAATCCAGGCACCGCTGGAACATCAACCGAAAATCGTTCTCGTGTGTCATCAAAACCCAAGCTGTATACCGAAACTATATAGACTTTCATGGGTCGTATTTTAACCCGGTTGTAAACGCACGCCTTTTCACCCGTATCTAAATGCCGAAAATAAAACGGCTTTTACAATGTTCAACGCAAACGACGCGACGGTGACGTGAGAGGGACGTGATTTATCTGGTATGCCGTCTTTAGGCGATCGCTAGCAATTTTCGTCGGATCGTGATTATGTGACGTAACGACCTTACGCGAACGTCCGTGGCCGACTTTCGACATCGTGCCTCTCTTGTCAGCGTGCTCGAGTGTGCGAACGCATAAAATCACCGCGTGACATTCGATCGTATATATGTGCGGGACGACGTTAAAGTCGGGATCCCGCGAAAAACACTGGACCATGTGCGACGGGACTTCCGTGCCAAGTCAAAAGGGACGAGTTTTGCTTTGGCTCTCCATTATTTATTATAATCTTAGAAACCACATATTATATTGTTATCGCAAGTGTCGCACGTCAAATAAAAAATATCAAAAATGTAATAACAAAATTATATCGCCTGAAAAGTTGTTTCTTTATGGAAAGAATAGTTTTGCTAAAATATTAAAAAATTCAGGTATATATAAGTACAGATTTAAAAATTTTTACTGTTTTTTTTAAATATAAAATTTAAAAATAATTTTGTCGAGCCATCAAAATAATTATGGAAAATGTTTAAAAAAGGAAATATAAAAGAACTACAGATTTTTTTTGGAAAAGTTGTTTCCTTTATGAAAAGGAAAGATTATGTAGTAGAAA
>NW_017304228.1:834676-835453 GCF_001594115.1 Trachymyrmex septentrionalis | reverse complement strand
TATATATATATATATATATATATAGAAATAGAAGACTTAAAAATAATTTTGTTGAGTCGTCAAAATAATTATGTACGACGTAAAGCATAATGAACAATGCTGCAAAAAGTTTTGACATTTTAACAACTAACTTGCGTATCTTATATATAATTATTTTAATAACGCAACAAAATTATTTTCAAATTTATATACAGCTAAAATTTTAAATACATTAGCATACAAATTAATTCTTTCCATTTTTATTATACAACCTTATTGATCGAATTAAGCAAATCGTATAATACGAGGAATTAAGGGAATTAGAATAAATCTCAAAGTCTATAAGATATTGCGACACATCGATCAAATCAAAATTTTCGAAAGTATCCACACTTCACGAGATAGCCAAGAGAAAAATTGAAAATAATCGAGATCAATGGCTGTGGGAAGCAAGAATTTTGCCAAATTGAAACTCGCGCGCGCGTCATGCATGTTCAACGGGCCGTTATCTGAAAAACCTTTTGCGCGATAACAGCGGACCCTCGATAACGCGTTACAAAAAGGCAAGCGCAACGTCCTGATAATGCTCCGCCGCTTCTTTCTTGTTGTACAGCGTGGCACGATAAATCATCGGCCGTGCATGATCGCGCGATCGAAGATCAGAGCCTCGCGGCGAAACGCTTTAATATCACATCAAGATATTGACGTAGCAGCTGGTAACTTTTATCCGGACAGCTTGTTTTGCTGACAAAAAAGAAAAAAATTCTTAATATCACAATATACACACTCTTTATAACT
>NW_017304228.1:823405-834576 GCF_001594115.1 Trachymyrmex septentrionalis | reverse complement strand
TTTTATCCGGACAGCTTGTTTTGCTGACAAAAAAGAAAAAAATTCTTATCAAATATACACACTCTTTATAACCAAACAAGTTAAAATATCATGATATGTGTAAATTAATTCTTTCATATACGTGAGATAGAAAATATATCATCTTTATCGTAATATTTTTGTAATATATATAAATAATTTTATTTACGTATATAAATATTATAACAGAGATGGAGAAGGTAATAAAAGTAGAGTTAATTCAAGTTACTGGCTAAAAGTTCAAATGTTGTCTTCTTTGAAAAAAAAACAGCACGATTAATAATTACCAGGGTATTAGTGGCACAAAATTTCACGACAGCCGATTGGCCGATGAAGATTTATCGTCTGTGAAAGTGTTAACCTCGTGGGTGTTCGTGTTCGTTTCTCGACAATCGTCGTAATGCATCGTTAGGCACGGTAGCTCCTTAGGCGAGCATTAGCCGGTAGAAAGGGTCGCCCTGATAACTCTCAATGACTTCGAGAGAAACTTACGATACTCGTGGAGCGCGGAATGGAATTTCGCCCACGCCGAGCAAGCGATGACGACGCATCGAAGAACTAACGCAATAAACGATGCATTAAGTAGAAGTGAACCAGCAATGACTGCTAATAAGTTGCGAACAACGATCCCAGACACGATAACTCGAGAAATACACATTGTATTTTTTCAATCAAACGTTATATATTTTCAATCTCTCTCTATAAAAGTAAAACATCCTAAAATTCAAACTAAAATAAAAAAAAATCTTTAACTGATAATAAATGTAACTAAAATTTTTTGCAGTATTGATATATCGAAAAATATTGTTCATGGCACACTGAAGGAAAAGATTGATTGAATATGGCATAGCATTTTTAATTGGTTGCAGCAGCCAATTTTTTTTGGTTGCGTTAGTCTGTCGAAATCCCATACTGACATTGCGGATAGGCTAACGCAGTCAAAAATTGGCTGCTGCAACTAAAAATTGGCTGTTACAGCCAATTAAAAATGCTATGCTATATTTTACCGTCTAATTTGTTGCAGCAGGCAATCTTTTCCTTCAGTGATAATTTATATTAACACGGTATACTAATATCAATTCTGTTTATATTTTTTCAAATCCAGAAACAACCAAACAACCATGCGCCATTCGCTTTAAAAATTAATTTCTCAGAAACGTCACTTATATCCACCTACGAGTGTAGTCTTTAAGGCAAAAGCGAAGGCGGGAGAGTTCTTAGCAAAACAAATAGAAATTTCAATCTCCGTGAATATATTGTAAAATCAAACCGTACGGTACATTCTGCAAATCGTTTTGAGCACGAATCGTCCGAAAAAAAGAAGCTTACCGAGATGCGAATTTACGATGCGTCGACCGGCAGCGTCGACCGGCATCGTTGGACATCGAAATTTCTCCGGTACATCGCGCGTTCTAATTAAAAGCGCCGAACCGACGTACCGAACTTCAAATCTGGTTGGCTGGACGCCTATCAATTAACCTCCGCGGTCAACGTGCCAATAAAGGCCACCGTGCAACCGTGCAGGACTCTTTGTCCAAACGCCACGATGACCGCGCAATTCCCAGGTTTCCGTGCGCTTTTGCTCGCGAATGGAAATACACGCGTCTGGCCAAAATTACGCGAGTCCGACGATATACGGCATATATCGTGTGCAGACATACCACGCATTGTGCCAGATCTCCGCGGTAATATTTGCCCAGACCTTGTGTCAGCGAAAAAAAAATCTAGAAAAACGTTTGCAAGCCCTGTTTTCCCTTTAATCTTTAATTATTAAATCATACATTACGTATTTCGCTTTTAATGTAGCACAATTTCGCAAAGCGGTCCGCGCAATATTTCAGAGCGAGACATAAATGCTAACGATGAAAATAAGCTATGAAAATTTCACATCGCGTCGCGTGTGATTTTTGTATTTATGTATAGGTAGCATCGCGAGATCGTGCCGCAAACAACTTTTAGCTGAAGATTTACTATAAAGCGTAACCGAGGAAATATATACGTAATTATATATCGCAAATGTAAAATGGGAAAAGTTCCGAAGGTAGCGAGAATAGCGAGAGATCTGCGTTGTTAGCGAGAATAGTGGCGGGGACACGGTGATCCGCAAATAAATTCGATTTCATTTGAATTCAATTCCATCGGGGCCGGTTCGAGCGGATCGCTCGCGTCGAATTATCGCAGCGTCCCTCATTTCTCTCTTTTTACTCGCTCACATATACACGTATACACAGACGAAGAGATCAAGCCTTTTCTCGCGGTTTTTGTACATGTTCCATTAAGCGTTCCTTCTAAGGCGAAGTCACGGAAACGCGATAAACCGAAGAAATTTGATGAAACTTCCTATTAATTATATCAAGTGAGATGTAATGATGAGGTTAACTTGTTACCTTTTACCTTTATTACCTTTTACTCTTTTTATGATTTATTTTGTTTACCATATATTTGACGATTTTTCGCTTTTTCTCAACAATAAAAAAATATCTATAATAATATTCACAACACTGAATTTGATTAAACTCAAATTTGTATATTTAAAGTAAGTTTATTATCAAATAAAGTGATTGAACTTTGTTCTATTTCATATATACATATTACCGTATCACACAAATAAAAAATTAGTATTAAATTAGTTTTGCGTTGCAGCGTCCGCGAATTTAGAAAATTCATTAACATAATTTTAAAGAATAGGTATAATTGAAAGCATAACATGGAAAGAGAATAAAGTTATACATATTCTATCCTAAACGCTGTTCCAATTCAGAATTTTAAAAACGTTCTATTAAAAGAAAAGATGCTATACTGAAAAAAATTTCTGGTTGAAAATGGACGAATCAGAATTTAATGATGAATTTGTTGGAATTCTAGTTAGAGAGATATATATATAATAGGAATTCTGATTGATAATATTTGGTAATATTTCTAATAAAATCTATTGGAATTTTTATCTTTACCAGAATAATTACATTAATCAGTTATCAGCTATAACTAGAATTCTAGTAGATTTAACCAGAAAATTCTGATTTGTTCATTTTCCACCAGAATTACTATTTAATTCAACCAGACTATTTTTTTTTCAGTGTAATTTTGAAATGTCATTCTTCTATCAACGCAACGATATATTAAACACTTGTGACGGGTTCAGTTTCATAATATCATGAAATCCTTTGTTGCTGCACGTTCTTGATCGAGTCTGTAAAAGATTAATAGAAACAAATGCGGGCGCAACGAATCCGAACGATAAATAGAAACGTAAATTCGTCGAGCGACGTGAGTTCCCGTCTATTTTATGCAACACGTAAGTCGAACGATCGCTCGCGTGATCGCGAAACGTGACGTGGAAGATGCGAACGCACGTGCGTCCAGCTCGTTATACACGTCCGCCACTCGGCCGCTATCGAACGTCTCTCATCGGCTGCTGCCCTTCTTGTCGGCCTCCGAGATGCACCGGGGAAACTGGTCGTGGTGAATGTGTGCCTCGCGACCGCGCCTCCTCGCGTGCGTATAATAAAAGAACGGTTCCTTAAATCCTTTGATCTGAGAGTGCAAGCGGAACTGCTATCGTTGGCGTGTGTGGGTAGAGATATCGATACATATAAGGTCTGTTTCTTATTTCTGCACTAGAACTTTCTCGCTTTCCCCAAACATCAAACATGTATCTATTTCACTATTCTATTTCCAAAAGTGTACACTACGCATTGTTAGATATTAAAGAAGCAATGGTACCCTTTAATTTAAATAACATTTTGTTATTTTTAACTTACATAATAATATAACAAAATGTAAATCAATATATTTCTGGTTAATTTCAAAGTAAATACGTATTAACGTATGCATTTAGTAAATAATAAACTAAATTTGAGTGAAATTTTATACATTTTCTTGAATTAAATTATTCATTACTCCATTATTTTTAATTAGTTAAATTAATGATGTATTGGATAGAAGCAATGGCGACCTATAGAAATGATTAAAAATAATTCCAATTGAGTATAATTCAACAGTGATTCAGCAGCCTCAGAAAACGGACCTAGGCTAACTATCCCAATTACTGTGCCTGTCCCTATTAGTGTGCTTTTGTATTTCGATAAGTCATAAAGAAAATTAGCACAAAATAAATAAGAAAGAATATATTTCTTCTTGTTAAGTTAAATTATTAATACATACGATACCGAAGATATATAATATTTTATTTTTTGAGTATTAAAGTATTTTAAATATTTTTCAAAAGATATAAGGAATTTATATGAATCCAATAATATATACCGCAAGATTTTAAACTTGTCCCTATTAATGTGCTCTGTATTGGAGCTAAGAACGTTAGGTTATGAGTGTACATTGAAATAAATATAATTGAAGTAATAATTTATGTAATATTAACTTAAACAATTAGCTTAAATTTATTATCTGTTTTAGTAACTATATGTCAAAATGAGTCAAATGTGGATAGGCACACAAATTGGGGGCACATTAATAGGGCCATCGCCGCTTGGAGGACTCACTAATAAGGACAAAAACATGTTATTTATTTTTGTCAAGAAACATTATAAAGTATTGTATTAACATTTTTTAGATTAAAGAAATTTATTATAAGAAAAAGAAATACCGTTGTAAAACCGACATTGATTGCAAGCAGATAAAATTAAAGCTACAATATTTAATTAATAATTAATTCGGTAATAAGCAAGTTGGCTAAAGGCACATTAATAGGGACAGTTACCCTATAGATACGTACATACTGCACTTAGAACGCGGGTCGACGAATCTCAATCGCCATTAGTTTTCCATTGCGCAATTTAATTTCCATCTTACCGAGAAATTATGCATGACGCGACTTAAAGCGAGGTTAGGGTCTTTGTATCGTCGTGAGTGCTGAGTAAAATAGAACTTTAGCGATAAGTCGATACCCATAAAAGCCGTGTGTGCGGTAAGAGAGTTACGTAAATCGCATTAAAATGTATCGGAGTGTTATATTCGGGATGCAAGAAGCGGAGAGAATTTTTTACTTGGAATCACTTGGCTCATAGCATAACTATCTGTACGATAGCAACAACGGTCTAGCATCGCCGATTGACGACGGCGGGGGATCGTGCAGCCCGGCTATGAGGGCTAATTCCTCTTTAAACGAGTTAAACAAGGCATCGCGTTCGAGACCATTAAAATTTAGGAACGTTGCTGCACGATGGATCCATCACGCGACGCTGCGCCGCAGCACGATATTTATATGCCACATTAGATTTCTCTCTCACACGGAAATGCTAGACACGTAATGAGGAGCTCCGCCAAGACAAAGATTCTGTACTTCGCTAAATACGACTGTCTGATCCTCATTCTCACGTCGGCGTTGAAACGCGAATATCCCATAAGTCATACGCCTGACTTAGATCTAAGCGTTAATGCAGACGACATTAAGTCATGTAAGTCGGTAAAAAAAAGTCCTTCGCGAGAATTTGCTGAATGAGCAATCTGATAATTGTACACTACGACATGATCAGATGGACGATAGCCTATTTAGTTTAATGATAGATTGCCGCATAATGCATATATATATACGAAGTATTGAGGGTGTGTGTATATGTGTGTGTGTGTGTGCCTGTGTGTGTGTACATATATATATATATGGAAGTATTGAGACGTATGATTGCTTAATAAACTGTTCGACGAAAGTCGACTTTGCAAAGCCAACTTTGATGCAAATTGCAGAGAATGCAAAAACGTCACGGCCAAGTGCCGACGGCAGTTTTCACGCTTTCAAGTTTTTCGCGCTTTCCTTCGTAATACACGAACATTATCTGCACTTATTGCGTACGCATTCAATTAAATTTTCTCTTCCGAATCATGCGTTTATGATCACATATTTTCAACTATACAAAAATCTTCGCGTCATTTTTCCAAAATAATCTTTTCAGTTCTTTACTAGGAAAAAAAAAACAATCTGCATTAATTGGAGTTCTCATTAAAAATTATAAATGTTCTAGTTCATAATTCTGAGTCGAGATAACCAGAATTATGATTGCTATGATCAGAATTTTTTGGTTCGTAAATTTTCAATCAGAAATTTTTTTATACCCATTTTTATCATTGTAGTTTAATTTTAATTTCGGTTCAATTAACTCATCATCTTTTTCTAGTTCCAAGAATTAGCAAACGATGAAGAGTAAGTTGAACCACGATTGAAGTTAATGTACATCGGTGTAAAAATAGGTATAGGTATTAGAATAACTTTAAATTTTTAATCATATTTATCATATATATAAATATTAATCATATTTTCAGAATCCTGTGACTCTACGATTTTTCTCGACTGAGACTCATTTCTATCATTTCTATCAATGTAGATTAACTTTAATCTCGATTGTTTAACAAACTCTTTATTTTTTTAACAAAGTGTCAGAAGACCGCAATGTAAACACACGACTAAATAATGAAAAGCCTTATCGGTCTGGAGTTGGATTCTAGTTCTTAAATAAGATTTCAATAATTTATATACATCTTTATCATTTTCTTATTCTTAAAACTCCCTCCGGGGGAACAAGATAAAAATTAGCTAAACAGAGATTAAAATTAATCTACATTGGTAAAAATGAACATGCGTGTTTCATCAATTTGATAATTACATTCTCGCAAAACGTACGACTTTACGCACAACTGCAATTCATCATTGATGTAAGAGAAAGATCGACTCGCGTAATCGGCGAAGGCCATTTCGCCAGTTAGGTGCAACATCATTTTCGCGAGTGCACTCGCCGGCCATCGATCGTTCTCTCTCTCTCTCTCTCCCCCTTTCTCTCTGCGTCGAACAGAGCGGCTCGTCGGAAGACGAGCCTCCCATGTGTATACGATTTTTACTGAATTAATAATCATAGCGAGTATCGAAACGTCTGATGACTTACCGAACGGAATCGTGGCCGTCCTCGTGATCCCTCGTAGTTTCTTCAACCGGCGACGTTTAACGTATCGTGGACCGTCTTCCGATTTTCCGCACGGAGTTTCCTCTCGTTGACGGACTGCCCTTTGTCGGTCCCTCGGGACGTCACGTCGATTCGCACGAGCGAACGTATGGGCACGCATATACGACGCGAATGCACCCCGGAAAACGTAAGCACGACGCGCTCCTCCTCGCGACGGCGTTATATCACAGTCGTCATTATCTTTACTCTCGACGATTGCTCCCTCCTTCCATTTATTCTCTCTCGTTGCCTCCGCAATTCGCGATTCCGTTCGGCGCGTTTGTCGAGACCGGCGGCGGCGATGGGCGTCGAGCTCCGCCTCGATGGATATACCTGGGTTCTCCCTCGACCTAACCTAATGTATGGAAACGGCACCGGCGAAATTCCTCGATACCGGTGATACGACGAGATGACGTTACTCGTCGAATTTAGGGAGGGTGTCGTTCGATGTTCAGGTAAAGAGCCTGTGTTTCCTGGACACGTCGGTTTCCGTGACGTTTCTTCCGCCGATCGTTAATTTCCCGGCTGTACACTCTCGATCATCTCTCTCTCCCTCTCTGCCTTCTTTTCCTTTTTCCCCTTTTCCCGTCTATCGTCTCCTTTTTTCCTCTTTCCCTGTCCTTTCCGTCTCTCCGCCTCCTCCTTCCTTCCTTCCTCCTGATCCTGTTCTTCTCTCTCTCTCTCTCTCTCTCTTTCTCTCCGGTGCTGGATCGTTCCTCGGAACGGCACCGTTACTTCCCTCCGGTGTCACAGCGCCAACTGACAGCGGCTGGTCGCTCGCCGGTACCCTCGTGCACAGCGGCGGACAAAGCTCCGACGGCGGCCGAAACGCGGCGGAAACGGCCGAGAGCCGGCCAGTCAGCTGGCTCCCCGGTGGCAGCCGACTGCATCGGCCGTGCGCCGGTGCTGCTATCCTCCATTCCTTCGGTTCGATGACGGTCGTCCACGAACTTTCCCGAGTCAGCTGGCTGCGCGCCGCATCCTCCTCCCGCCGCGCCGAATCCAACGATCCTCTCTCACCCGTACCCCGTACCCGCTCCCCGGCGCTCTTGCCTCCACCGTCCTCCTATCCGTGTCGTTTCGTTTCCTCTCTCTCTCGCGACGACTCTCTCTTCTCTCCGTACCGTCACCCGCGCGCACTACTCTCGCGCCGGTTTCCTCTCCTCTCTATACTCTATACTCACGGCAGTCACGGCCCTCTATCCTCTTACTCTCCGGGGCTCAACCGGAAGCGCCCGCGAAAGCCCTGCCGCAGCAGCCGCTTTCTCGCGAATACAATATCCACGCGAGCGAGCGAGCGAGCGAGTCGAATCGAGTCGAGTCGAGTCGAGTCGAGTCGAGTCGAGTTGAGTCGAGTCGAGTCGAGTCGAGTCGAGAGTCGAGTCGAGTCGAACCGCATCGAGTGGATAACGGAGTCGAGTGGCTGTAAAACGGCGGCAGGCAGCTACCGTCGCTCGATGACGTGGATGAAGCCTTCCCACATGCAAGTGTGAGCGATCGGTGAGCGCGTTGCACCGACCGCAGCGCGCGCGACTGTGTTTTCCTAATCGCGCCGCATATCGGCCACGGTACGACGACGACGACGATGGTCCGATGGTCGGACGGCTTTGACAGCTATAAAAGAACAAAGGCGGGAGGAAGACGCGAGTCGCGTGAAAATTATGCGTGCACCGGGCGACGCGACGTCGACGTGGAAACCGAAGCAGGAAGCAGCGAACCTTTCCCGTGTCGCGCTGCGCGCTCGCTGGTGCAACGCTGAGACATATTTGGTATCACTTTTTTATCGTTTCGTCACCTTGCTGATTGACAGAATTTATCGGCGTGCAATGCGGCACGTAGGATGGATTTCTCTCATTAGTCAGAATTTATTTTTACCGCGATGAAAAATAAACGGAAAATATTCACGATAGCTCGATCGCTCGACGAGAAACAAAGAACGAGCAGCCTTTAATTCCTTGTCACTATATGAACGAAAAGTATAGAGTAAGAAAATTATTAAAAAAAAAAAATGGAAAAAAATACATCTTCAAAACTCTAACAACTTCGTCCAATTGATACTATCACAATTATTCGTTTTACAAACAGTAGGTCGGGAAGAGAAAAAGATTTTTAATTATTCCGCAAGTTATTTGCTATATTTTCGACGCATTTTTACAGTGTAAATTTTTTAACTCTTTACAGTATTTTATAGATGCTCATTAATATCGGGATATTATTAAATTGTATCAAATTTATTTTGTGATATTCCAACTTCAATGTAGGACTGTGTTTCAAGACCAACAAACAAGTGCGCAGTTTGCTTAAACCGGAAATTGTAAAATTTACAAAAATATTATTGTGCACTATTAGGCTCATTTTGACCGAATTTAATCTTCCTCGTTCAATTATGCTGTTGGAAAATACGTGTTAAATTTAACACATTTGACGTGTCCCAAGCGATCCACTTAAATTTTTGTGTTAGTTTAACCCAAGATAAATGTGTTAGAAAGTAACATAAATATTATGTAAAAAATTAATACAAAAAATGTAATACTACTGTAAAGATATAATCTGTAAGCAAGCTATGTGAGCATACTTTTTCAGCAAAATTAATATGTTAAATTAACACGCATTTTATTCATTCATTCTTAGTATTTACGTTTTAAAACATATTATTTTAATGTTATTTGTTCACTTCATGAATTGTTATTATTATTTTGACACTAAGAAATATCGAATATCAATTTAAAAATATTTATAAAATATTTAAATCACTTAATCACATTATGTTAAATTAACGCTCGAATATGTTAAAAATTCAACGCGAAATTTTGACAAAGACTTGAGTAGACCATTTGTAACACAAATACAAAATATTTTTTACTTATATATGATATTTTTCAAATTTGTTTAAAATATTCGTTCAACCAAGAGAGAATCTTACGAAACCAGATCCTCGCAATCGTCGCTTATAGTCTCGATCTTTCGATCGGTTCATCTTAGCTGATCACGTTATTGTGATAGCTGAGATATCGTCTTTTTATCCGATTTTCATTTCGATGCGTATCGCTGACTGATAAGCTGGAGTGATCAATCAATTGCGACGTATCGAACGATTCGCACTTCTGTATTTCTTCGTTATCGAAGTGAGAATCTTACCATTTTTTTCGTCTGACATATTTCGTCAGCCTTTATCGTCCTTCTTATCGGCGTATTAATTATCATTATTTCTCGGTAATTTTCTTAATATATTTCATGATTAGTGAGATAGATCAATGTGCATGTTGAACAGTTTTGCACGGTCACGATGACGCGCGCATTCACGTTCGCCGGCGACACGAATATAATTACCAAGAAAATTATCACTTTAAACTATCGCGATTTTTAGCAACACTTTTCTTGCAACATTTTTTTCGGCTCGGGAAAGACGGAGCTTTATCATACGATCATATTAACAACGCAAACGGGATGCAGGAGCATGAATAAGAGGTCGAGGGCTCTCGTAAATGCGCTACCGCGCTGGGAGAGACGATGATTCTATGTGAATTAGAAGGCCTCCCGCCGTGCCGCGAGGAAAGAAGACAAAGCTGAAAGAGGAGAACAAAGTTTCGCGATAAAGATCGCGCGGCGACTCGTGTCTGCGAACCGGCAAACTTTCGGCATCGAGGGGCGACAATGTTCTTCCGGTGTCGTGCGGCGCTGTCTGGTCGTAAATTGAAACTGCGCGAACAAACACGGAGCGCGTAACAGCGGAGGCCGTGTTGGAAATTAATATCGAGTCGAGTTTCGTCGAGATTGCGAGGATGCCGATTCAATTAATCGCGACGTGAAAATACAGACGCGCCCGGCGACGATTGGCTCACAAATAATCGAAGCGCCGACAGTGATATAGACGCGAACGGTAGATTTAACAAAAGGACTTTGAAAAAAAAACAAAAAAAAAACAAAGAGCCGTAATTCAAGTGAATAACTCGTAACAAGTCACGTCGTTTTACGTCGCGATGTTTTATGCCATTTCGACAATAACTGCGAAAGTACGTCGGGAAATCACTCTCTGTCAGAATTATTGTATTTTATTACATAGGCGCGCAGGTTAAATCATGATTGTATGAGTTTTCTTTTCATACTGAATATCGTTTCGATTTGTACAAACTGAGTATTATACGGCTATAATAAATAACATACAAGTTCCCGATGTTAAACTCAGTGAAGTTACATCTGTATCGA
>NW_017304228.1:795790-823305 GCF_001594115.1 Trachymyrmex septentrionalis | reverse complement strand
GTTAAATCATGATTGTATGAGTTTTCTTTTCATACTGAATATCGTTTCAATTTGTACAAACTGAGTATTATATGGCTATAATAAATAACATACAAGTTCCCGATGTTAAACTCAGTGAACTTACATCTGTATCGAACTTACATCTGACCGAAATAACACTTGCCCATATATGCCCTTGGATTCTTCACCGATTTGTTAGATTTTTTAGAAATTATATTATTACTACGCGGTTTGCCATCCCTCTAGTTTTCGGTTGGAGCCTCCGACTTTTTAATCAAATCGTCAGCTCCCCGATAGATAAAAGAATCTCCGGCTAACCGCTCAAAATTATTTGATAGCTTTACAAATCGATTTTCTTCGGAGAAATATCTCAAGCAGGAAAGCCAAAACTGATGACTTTTTTTAAGAAAATGCACTAGAAAAAAGTTTCCATTCCGGCAATTTCGATACTAGTTGTCGATCTCCAGTTGTCGAACAGGACTAATGGAATCTCCGTCAATATCCAGTGAAACACTAGTCGAAGATTGGTCGTGTTCGTAACACAAAAAGGAACGGCATTGAGATGATTGTACCTTCCAGGTTCAATTTGAACCACCTAACGAATCATAATATGAATTGTCCCACTTTACGCTGTCAATCAAATCGCACCAAGTGAAGTCTCGAGACCTGTGCTGACACTTTTCCTTCTGAAAGCCCTTATTGTTGGTTGTTTTCTATTCTGTCTGCTACATCGTCTCTCCGATAAAAGTAAATATTGTTCGGTATCGTCCCCTAAAAGAAAGATCGCGGGACGTACACGTACCAGTCGGTCGAATCTCGGGTTAACTTTCACGATTGTTGTGGAAATGGTCCACGAGCGTGATCGTCGTAGCGTGAACGATCGTGAGGTTCAGGAAAGGAGGGTTAGGGTGATTATTGCAAGCACGGGGAACCTATTCCCCGAGCAACGGTACAGTAAGTCGTTTTCTCTCCACGCGCGCATGTGGGTCTGTATAACGCGGGGTGCGTTCTCCCCCCATAAATCCCCCCATAAATCCCCTCATTGTTCGTTCGCGGAGAGCGGAGAGCGGTCAGCTACGCCTCTCCCCTCCCCTCTCTCCCCTTTATCCTTCTCTCCTCTCTGGGGGGCGAAAGGATTGTAATTTCAGGAAGGGGAGGGAGACGAACGCCGGTCCCACCGGTCCGGGCCCTTAAAGGGGACAGATCGGACATCGGCTGCTTGCATTGTGTGCCAAGGCTCGAACTCTACGGCTCTACGCTTCTAACTGGGTCGACATTTTTCTCCCCCCTCCCCCTCTTCTCGCTCATCTCCCCCCTCATCTCGACCCCTCGTCGTCACTCAACGCTTCTCTTCCTATTGCCGATTACGCTCTCTCTCGAGTTTAGTTCTCGCGCGAGAGCACGAGATCACCGCGCGGGACAGCTGAGCGCGCCAAGGTCGAGCGAGAACGAGTTTCGAAAGAGCGACCCAGTGACGCGCCCCGTCCTGATTGCAGCGCAGAACGGCACGTGCGTTATTGCGAGAGAGAGAGAGAGAGAGAGAGAGAGAGAGAGAGAGAACTCTAAGAAAATTTAGGATCAAACAGACTTTTTTCATTTTTAAAGGTATAATTATTATCGTCGTTAAAGTTTCAAGTTTGAAAACTGTCGAGCGAGTCGATCGAAGAGCTGCGCAGTCGGTTTCTTTCACCGCCGCGAATTTCGTGTTTATTATACTATTTTTGAAACGACTGTTATACCGGGGGGGGGGAGGAGGAGGGGAAACGAGCGTTGCTCGTTGACAAAACGTCGTGCGAATAAAAGGCGCGTTTCTAAAAACGTTCGCTGCAAACGTATGCGAGAACGAAGGCATATTACGTTAGAGACATATGCATGTCGCGATTGCGCAACGCAACGCGTGGCAGGTGCAATTGCCTCGTCACTCGAAGCAGACGAACTTCCACGAACTGCGCTTCCACGAAGCGCGCTTCCGCGAAACCGCGGCTTTATCGTTTTAACTAGCGGCGGCACCGTGCACGGAAAAATTATAACGCGACGCGTCGCGTCGTTACCGCTGTTACTCACCCCGGAAACGGAACGGAGCGAAAAGCGGGGGACACGCAATCCGATCGGGAAAGAGACGGGTCCGAGAGACGGTGGACACGATGGCACGTTACTTTTTGCGTGAGACGCCAAAACCCATGAGATGGGTTTCGCGAAGCACCGTAAACGCGGGAGTGCACGACCGGCTCTAAACCGCAGCGAATAACCGACACCACCGACCATCAATGACGAAATTCCTGCGTGAGTCCGGAGTCATCTGGTTCCGGAATCCGCGTCCATGGGATTCCATGGAGAATTCTCTCACGCCGCAACTCGTAAAATACCGGCGCATTTCGTACTAAGCACATTTCAAAAAGGATAATAAAGGATAGCATTGTAATGTACAGCAAAGTAAATTGATAGAGAAAATAATTGTTTCATTGTTTCACATATTGTATGTGAAATAATTCGATGAATTATATCGCTCATTTATTACATTGCAAAAAGCGAAAGTATAAAGGAATAAAGAAAGAACTTTAAACGAATTAACAAAAATAAGCCCACTTTCGGTTCTTAGTGTTTAAGTATATTATAACGTGAATGTATATACGTATTTACTTTATTATAACTCCGCAAATCGCACATCGAAATCTTGAAATGCAACCACGAACAGAATCAGAGTAGTAATATCATATATTAAATTAACTATTGAATAATTTTTAATGCCGATAAGTATTATTAATATCTTAAAAAGATATTAATAATTTGATGCTAACCTAAGTATCTGAAGATGTCTGTAAACAATAAATACTTTACTTATTCTATTCCTCTTAAAAAGAACAAAAGAACTTTTGTTTCTTTATAGTCAGTTATAATAATGCCAAAATTGCATTTAAAAATTAATATTACAAAATGTTAATTAAAAATATTCAAACTTATTTTCAGGAAAATTGTTTTTTTAGTTGTGCATAGTGTAGGAAATAAACAAAATGAAATAAATTAATATTTCGTACGTAATTATGTATAAAATATCAATTTACGAGATAATAAGTAATGTAAGAAAGCATACGAATGAATTTAACTTGAAAAAAGTAACTTTTGAAATCTGAACGGTATAAGAGACTGAAAGGTATGGAGAGATTGATTTTCTCGAAGTCAATCTAGTCGCGTGAAAGAATGACAGGCGTTTACAGTTGCAAACTGAGGTTGCACATGAGGTAAGCCTCAGTCGGAGCGCTCTAACATTAAATTTACGGGCGTCTCGTTTTACAAGGTGGCTCGATATCGGATACGCCGCGAGTGACGCAAGGATTACGAGCTTTCTCAAGCCCCGACACGCTTTCGGCCTATAAAAGCGGGATGACTAATTTCGGTGTCTAGAGATTGTGTGCAGGTGTTGTCAGAATCGATTCAACGAGCGGTGTGTCTCGGTTTAACGCGAAGCACCATCTTGCACGAACACGTTCCGCCTCCGCGTGTAATACGTCGCACGCGTGTGCATATCGTAATAGTTTACCGATAATTGCGAACCACGAGCACGGAATATTACGGCTCGTAGATATATATCTCTCTCTCTCCCCCCCCCCCTCTCAATCTATCTATCTCTATCTCTCTATCTCGTTTCGATTTATAATTTCGAAAACCACCATCATCACGTCCGTACAATATTCATCTTAGTTATATTGTACAATATTTTGTACAATATTAAGAAAATTCTCGTAGTACCTAAACATTACCTAATCGATTCAACTTTCCGTCGACATGAATTTTAACTCTTCCTTAATAAGGATCTTCGAGAAACACAAGAAATTTTTATATCGTTCCGGATTATATAAAAATCTGAAAACAATCTGGTACACTTTTCAAAACTTTAACAAGTTTTTACGACCAGTCATCAAAAAATACTAAATTTTAATATTTATAAGAATAATGCCAACTGAACATTTATTTACAAAATAAATATTTATTCAATAAAAAGAAATGCTGGTTAAATCAAATTAATGGTTCTTATAGCAAATAAATATATCTTTATATTTAGCAAATATTGAGTAGGAACTATTAAAAAAGAAAAAATGATTTATTAAAATTTAGTATATTTTTTTCAGTAAAAAAGCCGAATTGTATTTTATTTATTTTTTATAAATCTAAATTTATCTACCAAAATTTATAATATCAATGGTGCTTTTAAAGATCCCCAGTTGTCGATGGAGGGTGTCTTGAACATTTGAACCAAGTGATTTTAATAAATCACAATAGATATGTATTAGAATAAGTATCTCCCGTCTTTGCGTATGAATATTTGAAGACGACGTTGAGTACACGCATTCTTGTAGCCAGATATTTCGTTGCCGTTTCAGGCCGGTTCTCGCGAAAGAACACGAAATTCAATGAACTCTTCAAGAGACTCTTACACTCCCAAGCACGCTGACGCAATCGCTGACGAAACAACAGCTGGACTTGCCTTCGAGTACCCTTCTTCGTACTGCGAATAACGAGTGTCACCACGTAAAAGGATCTACAACTCATGTTTCGCAAGACAAGCGACGTAAAGCCGGACTTCTCGCGAATCTGCCGTTTAAACGGCACGGGGATTAAAACCGAGGATTCAATGGCAGATGTGCGAAAAAAATATATATATATAATCCATCCATTCACGATTCGCATGGCAATGAGACTCATCTACATTGAGGCACGAGACACATTCGCGCAGAATTCTCGCGTTCGTTTCACGATTCATGGCGACGATTGGCATGAGACACATTTTCGCTGGCGTCATCGGGATTAACATGGGTTTCAATCCCTGCCAAAAAGTTTCCGCTTTCGCGAGCCCACCCTCGTTTCAAAAACTCGATAGAAATCCTCCATCCCCCGAGCTTCGCGGCCGCCCCGGATGTTCCCTTACGAATTTCCGTGCGACGGGACGTCTCGTGACGACCGGGAGGATGACTACGGCGACAGACGCGCGCGGTTCATGAATATTCACAGCGGCGCTCTGGAAAGCGGCGAGAAATGGGGATCGGCGGGGAGAGGAGGCCGAGAGAGAGGGTGCAGTAACAGTTTCTCCACTAAACCCCATTGGACATCCATTCGTTCATTCAATGTGCGAGACGCAACAGCCGCCGAGCTTGAAGGATTGGAAATACTCAAACGTCATCGTATCGTCCGAATAATTCTCTAACAAGATTGAATGCGAAACTTCTCCGATCAGAGATATTTGAACAACCCTGAATATTCGGAACTGCGAACATCCGATAAATGTTTGAAGAATTCGAAAAATGCTTCGCATTATTCGACGGAACAGAAATGGCGGAAGAAAAAAATAAAGAGGGGAAAAAAAGGAGGACAAAGGAGAAAGTGACAAATATCCCGATAGCGCATTTTCCTTCTTCTTTTTCCTCCTCTTTTGTTGCTTTCCTTTTGTCATTCGCTCTCTCGCTTTCTCCGTGTCCAACGCACGGCGCAAATTGGCGTTAATCGCGTTAGGGTGAGGCACCCTGCCAACCCCGTGTGCGCGCGCGAGCAGGGTAATTCCGCTCCTACGCGTCTACCAGAAAGCCCGGAAAGGAGCAGCCGGAAGGAAGCGTACCCGGGGAGTTTCTTCGGTCGCCGCAACCGCTTAACCCTTCACCGTCACGCTACTCGCGCCACATGATGGTGTTTTACACCCTAAATTCAATGAAACTACAGGGATAAGTTTAAAATCATAATGTGACCCAAAATTTGAAGATAATTACGGAAAGTCGAAAAGTGTAAATTTTATAAAGAATTCTTTGTACTCCCTAAATCTGAAACAGTGGATGATAATCGCTGATATCAGGAAACCACTGGAGATAAACAGTAAATTTATTTATTTTTTAGTAAAATTCAATTAAAAAATTAATGAAATGTAGGATGATTCCAAATCTTGCTTTAATTTACATTCAATATACAGAGTGTATATAAAGTATGCTAAAAGATTTCAAAGGGTGATTCTCCTCACACAAATTCAAGGCGAAAACTTCATATGACCGAAACAGCTTAGTTGTCAAAGATGTGAAAGTTGATGGAAAAGTTTGGTTTTTTCTAAAAATTTCGAAAATCACTCAAATTATTTTGATGAAACTTTGTATATACGTTTTTAGTTTTATCAAAATAACTTAAATGATTTTTGAAATGGGAAAAAACGAAATTTTTTCCCACCCTGTATCTTTGAAAATTAAGCTGTTTCAGAAATATATATTAAGTTTCGTCTCGAATTTGTGTGAGGAATTACAACCTTAACATCTTTCAACGTACTTACAATTAGTGTACCCTGCATTGAAACTGTGCAAATATCGGTATTTGAATTATAATGCTCAAAGTTTCTTTTTTTTTTTTCATTGAATTTCACTGATTACTCCATAGGATATTACTCGGAGCTGATATCAATGATTATCTATTGATTCAAATTTAAAGAGTTTAATTTAATTTAATTTTCGTTTAAATAAATACTGTTTGATATACAAAAATGTTCTGTTTACTGGATTTAATAAGAGTTACATCGCGTAATCTTTTTTCATGAATAAATTTAATTATCATTCACGCGTTCAACTGTGTGCATAATCGTATTCTAAAAATAATCTAATTAAGCTCGTTAAGCGAATATTCATAAAGGATTGAGCAAAAAATCGAAACTCCTGCCTTGCTCGTGGAATGAACGTCTCTTTAGTAATAAAGCGATAAAATAGTATTATAAGAGAACACATAAACTAAGCTGCATCGATAAGATTTTCAATTTCATTAAGATCAAAAAGTACTCGAGAGAGAGAGAGAGAGCACTCGTTGCAAGATTATCTCGTCAGCAATCAACTTATCGATAATATACTCCGATAAGAATTTTTATTCTCCTCACGAAAGAAACTCTCACGCTATTAATCCGAAACGTATCAAGAATTAAAATAAGAAAAAAATTTATTATCGTGCGCTTATACCAAAGCCTAGATATTAAATACCATACAAACGTTAAATAACACGAAAGCTACATAATTGTTGCGTGTGGTTGTGATGTGATTACACAACACCGATTAAGTGTTATATCACGTTGTATCGAGTGATCGAAACATTAGTTTACACTACGCGTTACATTCAATTATTACACCTTTCTACAGACAGTGACTAGTGTAACTAAACAAATCAAGGATCGATCGCCGATCGCGTGCGTTTACTCGGCATTACAAGACATCACTCCGCAGCATTTAATGCCTTCCGACTGCGAATGCAAAATTAGTAGAGGGGAGACACAAGGTGATATCATGCCGAGCGATTACCGTATCGTTACCGATATCTTGATCGTAGAATTATGTCAAGGAACGCGACGCTGGAGCACTTCTTTTCCTCCATTACGCGCTCTCATTGTCTGCCGAAAGCGATAATAGTCGTTCTTCCTGTCTTCGTCTCGGATTTTTTGTTTTTCCCCTCTCCCCCCCCCCCCCCCCCCCGCTATTCCTTTTCCACCCTTTTCTCCCTCTTTTTGTCAGCCGCGCAAGACATTAAACGCTTTTTAAACCCTTTTTCTCTCGTTATGAAATTCTAAATTGCCACTGTCTCTCGGCAAAGGTGGAAGGGCAGGCAGACCGAAGGAGGCGAAGGTAAAGTAAGGAAGGACGGAGGAAGGAACGCAAAATGCACGTAGCCGCGCGTTAACCTCCGCACGGCTACGTGCCAGGACACCGCGGGACGTTAATGCACATTTTATTACGCGCCTCTTAAATAGCGCTTTTACCGAGCGACGCTCGGTAAAAGGCCAGACTCATCTGGAATTCGAGGCGACATTACTGGAAAAATAATTCACCCGGGGTGAAAGCGATGACCCAGATCGTCCTGTTTGCGACCGACGCGCGAATCTAATACGCGACATTACGCTTCGGATTCATTCATCGATAGCGCGATCCGCGCAATTTCCCGGATTTCTTTTTTTAGAACGGAAAACGTCGATACCTTGGAACTAGAATAATCGATAGCGCGAATAGGAGATAAGAAATAAAGTGTGACTACGATCACGCGACGAACAAAGGTTGCCTTCCTACTCGCGAACTGTGAAGAATGACGAATTAATCGTTTCAAGTCTCGATGTATTTCACAAAACTCACTAACAACTGTATAAGAACGAAATTTCGTAGTTCCAAAGTATTTTGTTAATCGATATATCGAGATCAAAGTGAAGAATATTCCTTACATTTTTTGATATTCTCAATTGTACCTTACTTCAGCGTATATAATAATTTCAATAAAAGCAAAATTAATTATTTGCTTTGATTTCCAATGAAAGAGAACAGAAAACTCGATATATATCTGCGTTCATTACGAATTAAATTACGAATCGTTTGTGCATCAATATCCGCGATACGGTTTCGCATTGGCCTCTTCCTTTCCTCTTTACCGTAAAAAAAAAGGTATTTTAATACCGCAACGTAAATTTCTCTTTACCTTCTACAAATCTCTTTGGCCGTTTTCCAATGATCAGTCAGGTATCTCGCATTTATCCGAATATCTGAGAAGTCAAAGTCAACTCTTGGCCTCGGATCAAGCGATGCGTAACGCTGACGAGTGATACACATAGACTGCTTCACACATCGTATCGCATTATAGCTTCTTTTCCTGCGGCTTTTCCTTCCCCTTCAATTCCGTTACTCGATGATACGCCATTGTCGTTATTGTTTCATATGACGGCCGCGATGGCCAAGAGCGAAACGAGAACCGGCACTCGTTCCAAATGCTCTTTGCTCCCGCGCGAATATTTACACTATTGTCGACATGTACATATAATACATTTGCAAATATCGACACGCAATAACGTCAATGTAGGGAGCTACCATTGCGATCGGCAATGACGATGCCGTACAAGAAGGAATCTCCGTTAATTGTCCAATTCGTGAACGAAAGATAAGAAATCAAAGATAATTTGTGTTGCGCGAACGCGAGTGAGCATTAAGGTTCTTTAACCCAATTGGTTCGAGATAAACCTGGATTTTTAGGAAAGGTTATCATCATAAAAGTCAAATTACTTACAATTAACTACGATTATTTATGAAAAATCGCAAAAATCTAAAGTTCCAACGTGCAAATTAAATGGGATCCAAATTAAATGGGTCGGAAATGGCACAGCCACAGATCTAACAATTCCTGAGAGAGAGAAATAGATAAAAAAAAAAGATAGAATAAGAAAAAGAAAGAAACAGCAAAAATGTACATCCTTTTCACTCGCCGATTTTTATTAAAACTATATGACTCTGCATAGCAAAACTGCGGCTCATGTCTAAGCTCTTATTAGAAACAAAGAAGCAAACTTGAGAGAGCCGTAGATTGCTCCCGCTTTCGGTTTACGTATTATGTAATTGAAATTCATTGCCTCCGATACGCTGCTCTCATGTATTCTTGCATCTACACCCGCACGAATGCGGAAGATTGGCGGATTGAGAAATTATGGATTCGGACAACTCTCGAAAATCTTATTGAAAGAGAAAGAGAAAGAGAGAGGGGGGGGGGAGAGGAAAATCCATAAGATTTTCTGACGAAGGCCAGAAACGTTTGCCAGAATTTTGGCACAACGCGAATAGGAGCTAACGAAAGCGGAGATGACTTCGAGCGATCGATGCTAAACACGCGGAACAAAGGGAACTTTAAAAAGAGACAAAGAGAGATGAAAAGAGAGATAGAGAGCGGATAGAATTTATGTGAACGCGAGTTTTAAAGCGGAGAGCGCAATCAGTGCGAATCGTTGGAGATGTAACTGAAAAGTGCATATGGTGTGCATGCTCTGTTGTTCATTGCGCCTGCCATACATAAAATCCTCTGAATTTAAAAAAAGTAATCTTGCTCGATCTCATTAGCCTTCATGTTTCCTGATTTTATTGAAAAAGTTTTTCCTCCACTTTCCTCTTTTCTACAAATTTCCCAGTTTTATCCAGAAGAATTTTCTATTTTCGGTAATATCCATTTTGACGACTAAAGAAAAAAAAATGAATTGATAACGAAATGTCATTTTTCTAATATGAAACCAGTCGATTCTCAACGAAAAAGTTTAAACGAAATGTGTGCTCTCATCCTTTTTTTTTCTTCCTGTCGAATATGGTAATCCCGTACTACTCTTATCTATTCGTCATTGTACTATTGATTGCTGAAGTCGTTAGTGCGATCGGTCGCCGGTTTCCGGTCGTCCAGGGGTCGATCGAGCGTACGAAACGCCGAGTTGGAAAAATCGCCTCGACGGTGCGCGCGAGTAAAATATCGCTTGATTGATGAAACATCGATTTTTCAAAAGGCGTCAGCGGTAGCCGACTGTCCAAATATCCGCGCGGCCCAATATCTCCATCGCGGTACATACAAGAGTAAAGTATGGGGAACGCGCGAGGGTTGCGGTGGAAACACGAAGGGTGGAGACCGGCGATGGGGATTCGCATTAAAACAAGGCGGTCTTATCGATTGAAGAGAAGCGTGCCTCTAGGACAAAGAGGACGGAAGGCCGCGTGCGCCACAGTGCCACACAAAGGACTCGTATCCTGCCACGGATATTTCGTCCCTGTCTTCGCCTCCTCTACTCCTTTGCCTTTCCCAGCATCTCTCTCTGCCGGAATTATTCCATTTCGATGAGATTTCCCTTGGAGAGACGACCAACGAGACTTTTTCTCTAAAACATCTCGAATGGCTGAGATTAGTAAAAATTTCTTGAAAAATCCAACAAGAAAGAATCTTACTGTATAACGTACATAAAATATACATGCAAAAATTTGTTGGAAAGGAGATTTAATTAAATTTCTAGAGAACAGAACAAAGAAACCGCTAATGAAAACTTTAATCCTATCTTTACACGGCTGCAATTTTTCCACTTATTTTTAGATGTCTTTGTTTTCAACGTTTATGGAAATTTTCTAAGATAAACGTCATGCAAGCGTTAAAGTGCTTAAGTATTGCGCGTCTCTACGATTCACTTACGGCATTTGAGATTAGTCATGAGACAGGTTCTTCGTGATAACTAAATGACTCATTAACAGTGATGAATCATCACGAGTCGTATCTACTTATTTGACATCTAATCCATTTCTTATCAGTCGCCTGACCCAAATCCACGAAGGCGCCACGATTCCATTTCATTTATCGACGCGAATCGGAACACCTGAGAAACGCTCACAAAACACGTCATCCTTTTCACGAAGGACTGATTGAAGAGAAGAAGAAAAAAAAAAGAAAAATATGATCCTATATAGGGAAAACGTCACGTCTCACTTGGGGATGCGATCGGTATGTGTCATCCACATTCGATTAACGATCCCGACGCGGTCGACGACAACGAAAAGCGATAGCGTAACTTTCTGAACAAAGGAAAAGGGAAACGTGCGAGAGTTCAACTACTGCTACTCTCTCGTCACCACCACCTACTTTAGGAAGGATGTATTCCCCCAAGAGGCCTCGGCACGTGGTCGAATTTTGTGCAGCAAACAATAACCTTTGTTCCTTTGAGAACTTCTTAAAGCTGAAGGAACAGCATCCTTATCCTCGAGACAAAGGACATGTCGTTGCAGTCGCGGATAATCGATAAAATCGTGGAAAAATTTATATTCGCAGTTGTCTGTCAACTTCGAATTAAACTCATCGTACACATTTTGCAGTGATTCTGTTAGGTAACCGTGAACACGAAATGATTCTCCTGTGACGCAATCATTTTATACGCGATAATATCAAAATGATAAAATAAAAATTACCGAGTAACTGTGAAGCAGAGTATTCGCGTTAAAGAGAGACACAATCGGGACGTTATGTAAAATTAATTCACCGAAAAAGAGGCCAGATGTCCCATGGTATTATTTTAATCGGGGGTAATATTCTCATGGAGGACGTCTCTATCTTGGAAAGAATGAAAGAGGTTCCTTTACCAGAGTCAATTTTCTTCCGTGACGGCGCCACCATTTTAACGAGCGACTCGGCGAATAATGCAAAGTACACACTGAAATATTCCCCCCCCCCTTCTCTCCTTCTTCCTTCTGTTGTCTTTACTCCTGCTCTTATATCTCTTTCGCGGATTCGTTTCTGCGAAGAGATTTTTGCAAACGAGGCGATACGGATTTAATGGTCAGAGTGAAAATTGATCTCGCTCGAGTGGCCGAGACGACGCTCGCGTGTGTTTCATTGCTTCGGGCGAATGACACAAGGACCAGAGAGAAACCGGGTGCCCGAATAAAACCCCCGAAAATAGCCGGCTGCTGTTCGGTGGACAAATGGCACGAGCGAGAGCGAGAGCGGGAATGTCTCCCCGCTAAAATCTTTGCCGTCACGAAACGAGGTCAACCCGAATATCGCCTCGACGACGACGTTCTTCAAAGACTATTCGTTTCTCTAACGAGAAACGTCGAGATTTCATTAAGTATCTCGATTGGACCGCTCGACACCGCGGCATTTCATCTCACAGTTTTCATTAACTCTTAACAAAAGTATGTGAAACTTCCTCTCAGTTGTACGTTAGAAAATAAATTAAAGTTTACAATTATTAATTTCAATAATAGAATAATTTTTCTCCCCTATTCCATTGTGTCCTTGATACCTTAATGAAAGTAATTAATACAATGTAATTTGTACGATGAGAGAAATAATGAAAATTAATTAGACTTTCAAAATATTTAAACAAGTAAATATTTCATGCGGCACTGCGTTTATAATTATGTTTTTTTTAATCGCTTAAGATGACTTAAATTGAGCTGAAACGTCCAAACATCTTGTTAATTAATGTAAAAAGGAACAAAAATACACTGAAAAAATTTTTTAATAAATCATTTATTTGAATAAGGCAATTAAATATTTATTCAATATACTAGAGATATATATATTCATTTAGTACAAAAAATAATAGTTTAACAATCATTTCTTTTTATTAAGAAACATTTATTTACTGTAAGTAAATGTTTGGTTGGCATTATTCAAATAAATATTTATTTAAATTTAGGATATTCTTTTTCAGTGTATAATATAATTTTTAATTCATGAAATTATACCACGTAGAATTTTTCTCTCACTCGTCCATATTAAATATTTATTTATTGCTAATAATTTTTTGTAATTATTTGTAATTATATACAATACAAAAAATATAGGTTTATTGCCTCTATATGTAATCTATATATATTCTTTTTTCTATAAAATAATTTATCTCTGATGGAAAATTTATTAAAATATGAGAAAAGATATATAAATATGCAATCTCAATCGTACAATTATAAAATATCGAAGTGACTCCATGCCATCTAATAAATTTGTAACGTAATTTCCGGTTGTTCGCCTAAGCTGTCAGATATGCGCGGAGGCAAGAAGAAAATGAAAACGTTATAAAGTCGGTGCACTCTGTTACGAATGTGCGCGCTTGGGGATCAATCTCGGTGATGTCGCGGCTTTCAGGCCCCAGAGGAGCAGCATCGTAAATGCGATACACGCCTACCGACGTTACGCAGAGAGAAGAGATAAAAAAAAAGAGCAAGAGAGAGAGAAAGAAAAGGATCGTTCTTCTTGAAATAGTCACGGATCGCAGGAGTCGGTTTCTCACGCAGCACCACATATCTGCGAACGCGGTGCGCATAAGAATGCAAAATTTCTTTCTCGCGAAGAAGTGACCTTCGCTTTTTTCACTTTACGACCTTGTCACGCGGGATTCAGTTCGCCGAATTCGCGGGAGTCGTCTTGTCGACCTCGTCAAAATCTACACATTTTGGCAAAATCTTTTTCTCGACAAATACCAGTATATTCGTTGTTTTAATTAGTCTAAGCTGAATTAAAAGCATGTTCCCAAACGTATTTTTAAAACGTTGATTTTCTTAAACAGCTCGTGTACAAGTACGTTATAATTTAAGAAAATGTTTTAAAGGTGCATAATGAGAATTCTTTATGTGAAGTACGAAGTACGTAAAATATGGAGAATCATAAAATTCTGTGTTGTGTTGCGAGTAGACTCATGTGAATCCGAATTATCTTATAACACGGTAGTGATTCGCATAAAAATGAACGATTACATTCTTCCCATGTAAATCCAGTCAAATTATTTTCAGACGACGAGATACGATGCCCGTAAACCAGCAGAATGTTTTATCTTCTGCTGAGTAGTCCTCCTTTTACTTCTCATGAGAATAAGCAACGAGTTGACTTTTCAATGTCAGTATAAACCAAGCCAAACAAACAAACAATTACGTGTACATATGTATTTCGTGAAACAAATGTAGAAGTAATAAAATGTTTTTACAAGCTAAAAGCTACGACATACAGTTATTATGTCTTTAGATTATAAAGATACGTTTATTACTTGTAGCATGACAACGTTATTCTCATAACTTTAGACTATTCTCGTAACTGAATCGAGTTTTAGATCTGCAAGCTCGGGGGGGCTTCGCTGCGAGAACAACGAACGACCAAGCTGTAGAAAACTCGGCGAGCACCAAAGTTTCGCCATTTCTCCGCGGAAAATTGCGAATATAAGGGCTCAGGACGAAAGTTGTCGGTACCTACCCACTCCTGATTTTACAAGGCTGCTTTTTCGCGGCCGGACGAACGCAAGGATGTTTTTGTGGCGCTCGTAAAATTCAAGATACAGGGAGACGCTTAAACGGTATCGACTCCGCTACGTCGCTGCGTCCCGTCCGGAGAACGACAGAAATCCTCGAGATTTGCTTCGAATCTCGGTGAATAAATCGATGAAAAGAAATTTTTCCATTAATCACGACAAATCCACGATGTTGGCATCTCGATTTTAAGTAAATTCTAAAGCTTGGATTATTCGGCATGAGACTAATGCAAAAATTTGCAAACATAAAAATTCACAAATGTAAGAAAAATGAACAGAAAGAATGAAAGCCGGAAATGGTGGCACGAAAGAATATAAAAGCGTTACGATCTGCGGAGACGAAGAAAAGAAATCCTCGGGATTGTATCATATCAATTTCATTCTCTCGATCTATTTCGCAGAATTAAAACTCGTCACTCCAACGCTGCTTATATATATATATATAGAGCTAACTATATAATTGGATAATTTTTTGCAGCAAAAGTAACAACAACTCCCCGTAAAAGAAGTCAATAAAACAGTTAATTCTTTATTAAAGAATTCCAGAAAACAGATAAGTATTTTTTAATTTTCGACAGGGCCAGTTGAAACTGTAAAAAGAGCCAATCATACCAACAATTTGCGTAAGCTTGGCTTAGCAATTAGCTTGGACTGGCTGCCTGTAATGTCGGGCCTGGATCTTGCCGCCCTGGAATCGATACTCGGAAACGCTCCGGATATGTTCTTAGGAAAGGCAAAGTCCCTACGGCTTGGAACGATTTTACGACCAGGGCTGAGGCACTGCGGGAGCATTTCGGAAAGGGATCATCCTCCCTTCTTCAAGCCACTCATAACATCTCCCTCCCTTCTGTCTCTACTCCTCTGTACGTAACTATCGTCTCTCTCGGTTTTACGAGCGCGCCAAATTTTACAAACGACCGGGAGGGGATTATCGTGATTTTCCTCGGACGTCTGGTGTCGGCTCCGCCGATGATCGCGTCGTCCCAGGCAATGAAATAGAACAGAAAGAGAAGCGAGAGGAGACGAGGGACAGAGGAAGGTACGGTTCAGCGGGAGACAAAGTTGCCGAAGGATGCGTTTAAAAATTTTACGAGCAGCGCATCTCCGAGAGAGAAAAAAGAAAGAAGAGTCACACGAGGGGCAGGAAAGGAAGGCAAAGAGAGGACCTCGGTTAAATCTGGGCTTGCTTGGGAACAACGCTACTTTGTAGCCACGGAGAAGAATGGGAAGAAGATTGTACCGTGTCCGAAAGAATGACGAGCGGTCTGAGACGGACGAGGAGTCATTTTCGACTCGTCCTCTCTAAGAGTAGATGATTAAATGACGCCGCGTTGTAGTCTAACGTGCAATTTAGAGGAGGCTTCATTATGGTGCGTTTAAAAACGAGAGAACCTAGTATATATAATGCAACCTATACATCTAGTGCTGAAGAAAATTTCGTAAGAATAGAGAATATTTGCGAAAGATTGGAAACCAAAACTGGTACTAAACCGGATAAAATCCTATTTATAAATTTATATATCATATATATATATATATAAAGTATATACATTGTATATAAATTTATATATAGGATTTTATCCTGAATCGTGAAATACAAACCGTTGAAAATGAGTTCAAATAAAACGGCGGATAAAAATAAAATAACAAAAGTAAACATTGAATTAAATTAGCTGAATTGAAATTGCAGCGCTTTTACGAGAATATCTTCCTTTCCGCAAACTCTTTTTCTTGGTTCCACCTTCATAGAGATCCCTTTCATCCCATTTTTTTTCAACCCACACCCCCCACGTTACAAACCTCACACCCGGGCTATTGTTACCGTTTTTACTGAGCCCGTTTCTTCCCTACAAGCCATCTGCATGCATCGCTGCTTTATCAAAGGATCGTTTCGACGGCGACGACGATGATGGCAACGGCGACGACTCTGACGTTGGAAGGAAAAACCTGCGTCGCTCCTCTCTGGCCAGAGTATGGATTTTCCTTATATTTTCCGTATTGACTCGCCGGAGAAAGGCGCGTTCGCTCTCGCTAAGTCTCGCGAGTAGAAGGAAAAAAGAGAATAGAAGGAGCAAGCAGAGAAGATGTATCCGCGACGAGGGAAGATCTCGCCCCGTTGCATTGCTCTCACCCTTCTCCCAACCTCGTAAAACATACCGGTGAAATAAAACGGCCTTGCGCTGACGTCGTGTATGATTTAGGTGCAATATAATTCTTCCTCCCAGTTCGACGACTTCGTTCTCTTATGATTTCTCCTCGGCGTTTCTCAACCCCTACGTTCTCCATCCTTTTCCCTCCTACCGACGATTCGTACTCCATCTCTGCGTCGCCGTACGAACGGTGGGTGAACCTGCTGTAGGCCCGAAGAACGTACGGTGAATTCCCGAGGAGGAAGCGAAAGAAAGAGAAGGAAAAGAGGAGTAGGTGACGGAGATTCACGACGGAAACTTTTTCTTCCGTCGGTTTTGCGGGGAAAACACGGTAACCCAGTGACACGCGAGGAAGGAAGTGCGTTATTTAAAGAGGCTCGAGATATTTCCAAGTTCTCGCTGTCATTCCTAGTCTCTTTTCAACACTCTTTCGCTCGCACGATTGTGACACGAACACGACACACTTTACAAGAAGCAATGAATCTCCTTTTCCGATCTAATTGCTTATTCAAATATAAATGGTTGTTCCTTGAAGAAAAATGTATATATATATACAGAATGTGAATTCTGTATATATATATACAGAATAATGTAATAATGTGTAACACACATTATTACGTATCTTTAAACGCGAAGGATCTTTAATCTTTACAATCTTCGTATTTCACAATCTGTTCTCTTTAAATAAAAACTGCGTCTATCCGAATCGTGGACTTTCTCCGTTTTGGTTATGAACGATCAAATTGTAATTTTATGATATCATATAATTGAAACCTGTCTCTTCGAATTCCATTGCAAAGAAGCTATCATTAATTCGTGAGTATTTACAGAGAATTCGCATAACGAGTTAACTAAAATTTGATGTACCGAGGAAACTCATTCTATTAACCCGCGCTATAAACCGCCATTGTAAAAGGCGTCTGGCATTATCGAGCTAGAGAGGCGACGCAATATCCTTCAGACAGCTCTCAGTGATAAAAAAAAAGGGGGGGGGGAAAGAAGGAAAAGAGAAAGAGAGGGTGTTTGAACCGATCGAGTTTTGCTCATCGGTAATACCGCGCGCGATCCTTTTTGCGCTTATTGCTGCGAGATTACGTCACGTAACTATAAATGTGCACTGTCTCAATATAGGAAGTCGTAAAGTTTCTCACTTCCGATGAAAAACTCAACCATGTGTACCTATACCTACGTACATACGAACTCTTTCACGTTCGTATTCTTTCGTACGTATTCTTCATTTCTTTGCCAATTCGAATAACCTTTTTTCTAACGCATTGAGCATAAATTTCTATACGTATGCAGCATCGAATCTGTTTTCTTTCCAATTCTTCATATTTCTTCCTCTTTCTTCAGAATGAATCACTATCAATGTTTATTACAAAGAAGAAAACAATGTTTATTATGTTATGTATATTTAAATATTCGTTTGATTTACCAGATTTTCTTCATTAATGATTCAACTTTGTACTTATCAGCGACACGAGAAAGGAACGGCGATAAAAGTCGCTAGTTTTTCTTGTCCTTGCAATAAAGTACTCATGTAATAAGTCCGCGAAAGATGGAAAATAAATAAGCGCTATTTTCATATATTTTCTGATGACGCCGTTGCATTATATGGAATAATAAATCGCACTCATTTGCGTTATGACTGTACATATATGTATGCGTGCTAATCTATCGTAGTGTAACGAGCATGTTTGCAGGTCGTCCCTGATATCAGATTATAACTGCAACAGCAAATTTCATGACTAATATAGCAGTAGTGACGTCAATTGTAATCTGCGAAACAAATAGATATAATTGAATCGACAATAAAACGAATAAATTTTCCAAAGCATGGTGTAAGATGTTTTGCTATTGAATATTGCATTGAATTTTATTTATGGAAGAAATAAATATCTTTATAAGAAGAGGAGATATATTCGAAAAGAAAAAGAAAATTATATATTTCACATCACGTACACATATTTAAAATATACGCACTTAATTTCTACATTCCGATAACTCTTCGAAGCTGCTCATACAGCACAGACAGCAATTATTTTCATTCGTTATTACATATATCGCAACAAACGTATTCCTCTCTTCGTGGACTTTTTATTTTTCAATCGATCGTCCACGCGCGCGCAATGCAAATGCGAAACGCAAAGGCGAATGGCAAAGGTCCCGCAACCCTTTACGACTGCGGTAATATTACGCTATTATTAATCGAGTCGCGGCGACAAGTAATTTACATCTCTACGGGGGTCATAAAGCTTTATTAAGAATTACGACGAGACGCGATGGTGGATCGTGGTTAGCGAAGACGTGTGCATAAGCACCGGCAACATAGTCAACTTTCCTTTGTACTTTCTATAGGGTGTCCTTGATGGTTTCTTAATATAATTTCTTTCATTAATTTTCTGACAACGAATAGATTCTTTTCTTCAAAATCTCGCCACGTCTTCAAGTTTTAAGCGGTTAAAAATTTGAATGTACTTTCGTGACTCGGATTTTCGCAAGCAAATAACGAATGCTTTATCCTTCGTTTACATTTAGTCAGAATTTATTCCAATAAAATTTTCAATTCAAGTATCGATTATAAAAGTATTGCAAAGCAAATGTTAGAGAGGATACCATCAGTCCGATAAAAGTTCTCTCTATAAAAAATTCAACTTCTCACATCGTTAAACCTTTTGATATACTTATAGAACCAGAATCAGCCTACACATCACGTATAATTTTCTCATCACGTATGCATTTTTAATCCTCCTCGGCAACATGTAATTTTGCAACCTAACTCTTTGAGCTTCAATGCACGTTACCATATTGTGTGTTCCACATTGTATAAAAATCTGAAAAAATTCTTGTGAAAGCAATGAGTTTTTTACTATTAAAAAATTGTATAGAAGATATTGAGCCTCACCATTTACCAGTTTATCCTGAAATTCGCAATACAATAATCAACTATGCCTCCAAAAATTCCCATTACCGGCATAGAATTAGTCCCGAAACACAAGGCGTAGTAAGCCTTAAACCATAAAAAATCGATCAATCATAGTCGATTATTCTTGTCATATTCGACCGTGATTGATCAATATCTTACGACTTAAAGCTTACTACAGTTATTGTGTTTTTTCGAGACTTAAGGTTAGCATGGAAGAGAATTTTACATTATTATAGATTCATTAGTATTATACCGGACAAAAATACAATTATATGTACTTAGTTACTTCTCTATATTACAGTATACATGCTTTTTAGACAAAACAAAGATATCGGATAGTGAATTGAGAAATGTCCAAGAGGAGGGAAAATGCGGAGATCCGGGAACACCGTGTATGCGTTCCATCGGCACCGGGCACGAACGCGAATACCCCGCCGACCCACCCACCACCCACCATTACCATCGCCGTAACTATCATGATCACGGAGGTTGCTATAAATCACACAGACGAGGAAGAGCCGTCGCGCGCCAAGACACCATAGCGGTCTCGCTGATCTCGCTAAAGGAGAGAAACCCAACGTCGAGATACGCGCCGCGCCGCGAAACCTTGATATCTTACGTAGCAACTCGCAAATCGATACCATCCATGCCTGCGTGCTCATTCTCTACCTCTTTTTCTCTCTCAGACTTTTCATTCTCATTGAAGAAAATAAAATCCTCCTGACCGCGAAGAGCGTCATTCACCGTATTGTTGTTACACGTATTCGTGTTCAACGCTGGACACGTTTGAGTTGCATTTCATCAACGAAGCGACGAACGGTCAGATTCGCGACGAGATATCTTAATGTTTTTCACGTGCAAGTGCCATAAGGAACAGCTATATTAATTCAAAGACGCCATTGCGGGCAAAGATATCGTTAATCCCGTAAGGACAATACGCTCGCAGATTAATGCGGATCGCGTTGACGCGAGACAAGAATTTCAGATCGAATTCTTGAGAGACCTGAGAGAGATACGGTTGTCCTCGAACAACAGTACCTCCTCCCCGTACAACCCCGTATCGTGGAAACACTTCCGCCGCTAAGAGTATATCGATGAGGATTTAATTGAAATGGACAAAAAAGTGTGGTTTCTTTGTTCGCGGAGCTTATTCTCCGTCTTTTTCTCGCCGAAGAGAGCGCGATAGTCTCTTTGTCCAGGATATAGCCGCTGGTACAAAGGGGAGGCCCGACCAGCCCTCTTCCCCCGTTCCTCCCTACCTCTCACCCTCCTCGAGGGGGGCATCAGGGGGTGAACGGCATGTTGGCGGTAAAGAGACAGCGGGGGGGTGGAACCTGCGGGGAGAGGGAAACCACGCATGCTTGCTCTGGATGGTTCGTCTGGGCTGGGTGGTTTGGATGGTTGGGTTAGTCGACCCTTCCTCCCTGCCGCCCCTCCTTGCACCACGGGCTTCTCCCCCCCCGCTGGATCGATATGTCCCACTGAACCAACTGAGAGCGAGGCTCAGAGAGAACGCTGGCGGTTCACCCCCTGCCGTCAGCCACCCCCTTTCGCGCCACCCCGGGCCGCACAGACGTCGTGTCCTCCACTACCGAACGGGTGGCGACACCGCTTCCTCCTGCTCTCCTTAGCAACAAGCTACAGCTACGGATACGCGCTTTCTGTTCGATCGGATTCTATCTTCATCGCCCTCGAATCGCCCCCTAAAGTAGACTGCATTTCCGTGGAAATATCGGCGCCCGCGTAAATACCCATCTTTTCGCGGTTGCGAGATCGATACCCACTCGGGCTCTCGCCAATCGAATCTTAAAGGGTATCGGTACTTGGATATCAGCCGCACGCGGATGATGTAAGATGCGCTCGTCCGGAAAATGCGAATCGTGCTCGTGGGATAGCGATTCCTCGATTCTCCGATTCCTCCGGCACAATTCAATTTCGAACCATCGAAAACGGTCGCGAATTTAATTGTGAAAATCCACACGCTGGAGAGCTTCTCTGGGTGGAGACCCGGCATTTTGTCACATGATGTTTCTACACGGTAGAATAACTGCACGTATTTCACCGGATTTCACCGTTCTCGAAATGTAGGAAAAGAAAACGAGAGAGAGAGAGAGAGAGAGAGAGAGAGAGAGAGAGAGAGAGAGAGAGAGAGAGAGCGGTCGGTTGGTCGGAGCTAATGGAAGACGGCGGGATTGATTATCCATAAACACACACGAACGGCCGAACGGCGGCGGTATCGCACATCCATTGCGCGAGAGAGAACAATGGCGGCTAATGGTTCCCGGAATCGTAATTAGCGTCAGTTAACCAGGACGAGTAACGAGAGGAGTCGATTCTATGGGATTTCATTGTCAGAAATAATGAGCGCTTCGTAGTAACCGCGATTGCGACCAACCGATGGACAGCTCGAAATATTGTACGCAGAATATTGGCCGAATGCCGGGCCTGGGAACAGGCGGCGCGTTAATGAAACGCGCGGGGAGCACGATTTATCGACAGATTATAAATCGTTCGCTCGTGCTCTTGTTACGCCGACTTCTGTCGCGCATTTGACATCGACTGGCCCGACGATTTCGCCATAGTTGGCGTTTTCGAAACTCAAACTCCTCTCCGGAGGATTTTGATCACTTGCGATCAATCCGTAGCAATAAATGTCGTGGCACGGTAAACAATAATCGTTAAGAATAATATCAAATTTAACATTAGGAATATAGAACGTTAGAAAATTTAACATTAGGGGCCACATGCTTCGATTTGTAACTTATTTCTTAACATGGAAACGTGAAAAGTAAAAATTATTTTTACGTACACACAAATACGTACAAAAAATTATCACTTTTTACGTTTCCGTTCGAGGGGAAAAAGTTGCATGATTAACTCCCTGATAAAGATTGATACCTAAAAAAGAGGGAAAAGAAGAGAAAGAAAAAGAAAGAAAAGAGTGAGGTATCATTATTTATTATTAAGTGCTCTAGAACTGGATTCCCTCAAGCGCTAAAAAGCAATACATGATTGAACAACAGAATAAAAGAAATCGGAACCAAATACATAAAATAAAATTCCAATAATAAAGATACAAAATATCAAAATATAGACAAATGTAGTAAAAGATAAAATACAGAGATAAAAATTGAGAAATACAATAACTAATAGCATGCGCAAAGTAATATAATAATAATGGAAATCCAAACCGGGAACATAAATACAAGTCAGAGAGAGAGAGAGAGAGGGAGGGGGGGGGAGGATTAAAGAGAATAGAGGATCAATTTTATTCGAAAATAAAACATTCGTGGACGATGCATTACGCTCACCATACGTCAAATCGGAAAACATTGCTGGGAAAGTTTCCGTCGCCGACTTCTCCCTAAGAGTTGGACGATATTTTCTACGTGCCTGCCAAAGAAATTTCCGACTTGCTAGGGACGCGGCTGCCGTTGACGATCGCGAAGCGGGTGACTTCGAGAGAGAACTTTCGTCGTTTTGAAAAGGGTTCGATACGCGCGTGAGTCGTCGTCTTGTACGTGATTTCGTTTTCCACCTCCGGTACGGGTGTCGTTCTCGCTAGATGAATTTTCCGCGATGCTAATGTAACGTTTCCGATACACAGTACGTTCGTAAAAAATACCTTCGCATTTCATACTGTGACGTATTTGTGAATCTGCAAAGGACGCTCATCTCACGGTTCTTCGTCCGATAACATTTAATTGGTATGGACTTTAATTTAATCATATAAAATATATAGTGTTATAATGTGAATATAATAATAATACGATAAAACGCAGGGAAAGAATAATAAACTAAAAATGATTTAATTTATACGTACACAGAAATAATAACACAGAACTAATGAAATATGTAAAATAACATTAGTAAGTCAAGCTCGTGAAAGTGATCGACAACAATAAATTATCACGGCCAAATTAAACAAGCAATTATTAAAAGGGTATTCTCGCTTTTAGCACCATTTTATAACCACTTTTTAGAAATTCCTTTTTTATAAATGTAACAGTCATAAATTTGAAACTTGTTACATTTATTCTTTGATATTTGAATATTCTTTATAAATTTCTTTAAATATTATCAATGATTTGCTTGGTATTTATTAATGAATTTATATGGGCACGTAAAAGAAATACCTGTTTGCTATTACCATGATTTAAGATGCATGAATTATCTGAAACCAAAAAATTCAAAAAGATTCTTAATCTATATAAGTATCTATAGTTCTCGTTCGACCTACAATCAAATAAAAAGTTCACTTTTCAACTTTCTGATTTTTCATGTAAGGAAAATGTTCAGAAATAAGTAAAACAAATCAAAATTTTTTTCAAACCTTTACATTAAAAAAAATTTTTTTTTTTTAATTTGATTGTAAATCGGACGAGAATTATACTTAGATTAAGAATTCTTTTAAATTTTTTTATTCAGATAATTCCTGCATCTTAAATCATGACAATAGTAAACGGGTATTTTTCGCATATATATAAATTTGTTAATATAAATGTCGAGAAAATCGCTTATATTGTTTATAATGTTTGAAGAAATTTGCATTGAACATTCAAATGTCAAAGAATAAATGTAACAAATTTCGAATTAATGGCTGTTATATTAAAAAAAAAAGAATTCCTAAAAAATGATTATAAAATAATATTAAAAGCGAGAATGTCCCCTTTACATGCATAATAATATGTAACATAATAGGAAATTGAAAGAATATTGAATGTATAATATATGTATAATTGGATTAAATCTGTGTTTCTTCGAGAGATAAAATTGCTTCTATCAATTGTATTCCAAGTTATCGGTATTTCCAGTAATAATTTGAACTTCGTTTTCACGAATTGTATCGTAACGCGACTGCCATATATCGCGAGGTCGCGATATGTAATGAAGACTAATAGTGGCACTGTCGCAACCGCAAGTGTCGAGACACTTAATGTCACGCGAAAATGGGCCTTAACTGATGACTCGGAAACTTCGTACAGAGCATTCGTGCATCTATTCGTTACACTAAAAGCTGCTTGTCTTCGGTTCTCCACGAACTGTTTCATCTCGAAAGTCCTATATTCGTAATCATGTCAGATACTTATGCGATTAATGTTAATAACTATTGCGTAACCGTACTTCACGAAACAGGCTTTTCTTTTTTTTTTTATCTATTTCCCGTTGGCTTTAATGAAAGATCGTTCAAAGTTCGTTTCTTGATAAACGACAAAAATTGCAAACTCAGGGAAACTAACAAGCTCGAATTAAATTATGCATTCAGTCAGCTGATGTTTAATAATCGTTGCATAATGTATTTCATGCATTCAGAAAAACGAAGCATTTTTTATAGTGATGATAACTGACGGGTAACAATTATATAAGTTTTACAAGTAGGATTAATACATAGTTAAATTATTTTACAGATATTACAACTAAAATTGAACAATTATAAGAACTAATGAGTTTTCGTAACCATCCAATTTTAGTTACAATAATTATAAAATAGTTTGTTCAATACTTTTCCTTTCTCTATAAGAAAAATATTTTGTTTTATAAACTAAAATTTTGTCGTAGTAAAAAAGTTTAATTAAAATTACTCAACAATAATGTTTTAATGAAATATACACTGAATAAAAATGTTTTATTAAAATATACCAAACAAAGCTAATTTCATACGAACTAAATCGTTTAATTATTTTTGCTATTTACAAAGCAAAACAATTATTTTGCAGATGCAACTGATTTTTTTGCTATATTAAAAAATACCAACCACGTATAGTTTTGCTAAAGAAATTTTTGGTAAATTTTTTTTCCTAGTGAATAAAACTATGTACATTAATTCTTCTTAACGTGTAAAACTTTTATAAACGTCACCTATATATAATTTACTACTATGCCTTCTTTTCCGAGTGTATCAGGAAACTGAAGGAGCAACAGCCTTCGTTCGAGCGGAAATTTTGTCTGAAACTCACAATTAGCGTCGATAAATTTCATGACGAAGACCGCTAAGTCGGAAGAAACGTCGGGCTCACCGATCGATTTATACATTCCCGCGGCCAGTGGGTTAATTACGTTTCCCCGGTAGCGTGACTGCTCGCGTATACTCGTTTCCCGGACAAAGAGGACGCCCGACGCGAATCGCTCGCTATCTGTTTTCAAGCGGTTGCGGCAAGTGGTGGCAACGGCGGCCGCTGCGGCAAGGCGGACAAGGAACACGCGCATGCATGTGCGTGCGTCATCGCGAGATATCGGCGTGCCGCCGAACTGTCTGTCAGGCGAGGTTGACGGCGTGCGCGCGCGCGAGTTTATCTACGCGCGCGAGACAGCTGTAATACGCGCGGTGCCCTCCGCTCACGTGTCCGTGCACGCGAGCCCGATAGAGCGCGAGAATCTAGATAGAGAGAGAGAGACGAGTGGAGGAGAATGCGGGGAAAATCGCGGAACGGTGGAAGACGTGCTGAGTGAGAGACGAGATGGCGATTAGGTCGCCGGCGGCTCGTACGACCCGCATCATCGCTATACATAGAATCGAAACGCACTTGTCGCGAGGCTCGCGCTCCGGAATTAGATACGTTACGACACACACGCGAGCGCAGGCATTGCATTCCCCCCTCCTCCTCCTCCACCCTCCGTTTTTCTGTACAATCCTTTTTCTCTCGTGTTTCTTGAAATTTACTTTACGCGCTCGTCCGCGAATCAACATTCATTGGCGATTACACGATCGTGCTTAAAACGTCACTTGTATTTATGTAACATTCTGAAATAGATTAGGAGAAGGAAAATACGTAGGGATAAGTAATATTAATAACGTAACAGACAATAAATTATCGACTATTAGAGATAGTAAATTGTCAATCGTTCGCTCGCTGTGACATTTGTAATACATACGATGTAATTAGTTAGATTATATATCCGGTAACGCTAATACCGAGTGGTTATTTCTTTTTTCTTTTATGCATGATGTTAACTTAATGTTAAGCACAGCGACTCTAGATCCTCGAGTTTCTTCTAAATGGCATGTCGTACAAAATTATGTTTCGTAGCACAAATTATTACGAAATGAGTGCTAAATTATTCAGTAAGTCATTTCGATTCCGCTCATTTGCTCTTGCCAGTTCGGCAAAGGTACCGAGCGGTCATTATTGGCCGTTTTTATATTTTAAATTAATCTTACATTTCTTGTGTAAAAGACGGAATTCTGAAATTTTTTGTTATTTCAATAATTATATCCTTTATACTGAAATATTCGATTCTTCTTTTATTACTTTCTTTATTTCTTAATTCATTCGCTTGATCCTTTTTATATGTCTATGTCCAATGAAGATTAACCATTCCAATTCTAAGAGTTTGAAAAAGAAGAATTGAATCGAGATTAAAATCACTCTACATTGATGGAAACGGATATTAGCGATTAAAAAACGTTGGTATTGCTAGTGTTTCTAGACACTATATATGTGTGTGTGTGTGTGTGTGTGTGTGTGTGATCTTATTAATATTATTAATTCGAACTGTTTCGAAATATTTGAAAAAAGCCTCTCAAGGTTATACAAAATAATTATATAATACCGAGCGTTCCATTGTCAATATCTCGCGGCGGGTCGAAAGGCCATTTTATAGATGTAGATTCACATGAACGATGTCATGTGAGTTTCCGTCTCAATGCCAAACACTCACGATTTAAGAGCGGAAATCACAGAATCTTGCATAATGCATAACACATAAGAAAAATGAATCAAAGTCCATTGTTATCTTCCTTGCCATGAAATAAAACACTCTGATTAGTTGCTTTTCTTACGTTTTATGTATTATGCATCACGCAGAGGTCCGTGCTTCGGCCTTTACGCATCGGACTGTATAAAAGACGACCAGGGGGGGGGGG
>NW_017304228.1:794038-795607 GCF_001594115.1 Trachymyrmex septentrionalis | reverse complement strand
GGGGCGGGGGGGGGGGGGAGGGAAAATAGCCGGGAGGGACCACGTGCATCCGTCTGTCTCGTATAATTGCGAAAATATCGGCGAAATGGGCTTTCGGTGTAACGCGAACTCGTTAATCGCGCCGCCGGTGCCCGTCCGCGGTGATCCACGATGTATTTTTCGCCGATACCCAACCGCCTCGCATTTACCCCCCGGTGTCCTTCCCCGTGTTCTCCTCTTCTTCCCCTCTTCCACCCCCGCCCCCCCCCGATCTCTCGCCTCGTGCCTCACGATTAGCGCGATAAAATGTATTTTACCGCCGATCAATTCCCGGGATCGCGTCGCGCCGCGCGCTGCTCCGATTAAACGGAGCACGCCCGGAGGAGGAAAATTGTCCTGTCGCACCCTGGCCGCGTGTGACGTACACCGCACTCGTTGCATATCACGTGACGCGATGCGACGCGGAGGGCGCGGCGGTTTCACATGCGGCTCGAACGGGAGAGTCTCTCTCTCTCTCTCTCTCTCTCTCTCTCTCTCTCTCTCTCTCTCTCTCTCTCTCTCTCGTAAAAACGTATACGCGGAATAATTGAATTCGCTTGTTCGGTGAAAACGACGTTGTATCTCACCGAAGGAAAACCGCGCGATATCTCTCTTTCGTGGGAACAACGCGAGAAAGAACTGTAACGCGAGTAACAGCAACATCCAGATCGGTGTGTTTGAAAAAGAGGAATTCAATATTTTTATAGTTCCTCGAGTTCTTTGCCTGACGGCTTTATTGCCAATCGGAGAGACTCTGTGTACCGACTCGAGGGAGAAACTCAGGGGGTGGGAGGGGGGGGGGAGAGGAGGCACCCTCGCACGGCATCCTCGAAGAGAGCGCATGGAAGGTAATTCACTCCGAGAAGTGGATCCTACAACTCCTCTCTGAACAACATAGAATAAGTTTCTTCGATATTATTGCGCGCGCGCGCGCGCGCGAGGAGAGGCACCCAACTTTTTCTCGTATTCTATCATTTGGAATATGAAACGTCCCGCATGCCGCGTGCGGAATTTACGAGCTAACTTTTATAGAGTGGCGTGCCCGTTAACTTGACGTGTATCACGGACGCGTCCCATCGTCCTAGTCACGCGTGCGTTTCGTTATTAACTCTTTCCAGTCCACTAGTACCATATGGCACTAGTTGGCACCCGTAGACGACGCGCGGTTTATTTTCGGCAATAAATTTACCACGCGGTCGGACGAATCGGTCGAGTCGTAAGTATGCAAGCGAGAGATGTTCGTTTTCGCACGAGCTAGTGTACTACTGCCTATCCCCAGCATCATTATCACTGATAATCGCCTGTGTTTCACGAGCATAAATCGCGTTCGCCACTAATCAACTGTAACAGTTACGATCCCCTTTGCGATCCCATTCAATTGGTTGGATGCCCTTTGAGAGTCGGAGCCTTTCTAACAAAGTAACTTGTGGAAAATTTTGCTTTCTGAAAAAGAGCTTCAGGAGGTAGCTGAATTCCATTCTCAGGCCTCAGAATTCTAAAGCTCAAGCTTAAAAAAATAATTTATTAAACGTGAAACTTAGTTTCAAGAGA
>NW_017304228.1:785758-793938 GCF_001594115.1 Trachymyrmex septentrionalis | reverse complement strand
ATTCCATTCTCAGGCCTCAGAATTCTAAAGCTCAAGCTTAAAAAAATACAATAATTTATTAAACGTGAAACTTAGTTTCAAGAGCTTCTTGGTATCTCAGATAATGAAATTGAATGCAGTCTATAAAAATATTAAATTTTTATCTCCATAAAGGAAGATCTAGTGTCAGAGAAGATTCATGATCAGTTTAGAAATCAGTACTGTTTTACATATCATTGATGAGCTTTAAAACAAAGCAAAACTGGAAACTTGACGTTACTTCGCAATAAAAAAAACTTTCTAAAATCAAGCTTTATGGCAATCAGATTATTTTTTTGAAATTCTGATATTGAATCCATCGTTTTTGAATTTTTTATCTTTGACCTCAGATTTGAATAAAGTATTATCGAATTATCCTTTACGTCCAGTTTCATAAAAATCGAGCAAGTACTTTATAAAATAAAAAAGAGTGACCTGAAATGGAGTGTCGCTGCCAACTCCACAAAGGGTAAAACACGTGTTTCTTATTAAGCGCTTATATGAATATGCAACGTATAACACGGATGGAAATTGACAAGTTATTATTATCTGTTATTTATCACGTCTGATGAAATATCCTCTACACGTTATGTGTGTGGAGAATACTAAAAATATTTATTCCAAGCAAAAATTCATGCACGCGCGGCAAAAATGATGAAGCGGAATTGATTCTGCACTTTATGATATTCACAGAATGAGAATATCAATATTCTCTTGAGATATTCACATTGAAAACACGTGGGATGTTGAGGAGAAAATTGAAAACAAAGCCAGATCTTCCACCTGTGTTTTTGGTCACTAAAAAAATAATCATGATTGAATAAATAAGATATGTTTCGTTATAAGCAAATTTTTTTCATGGGAGTAAACAGAATTTCTGATTATCATAATAAATGTTTTTAATACGCAACCAGAAGTTTCAGGTATGAATACAGATTAGAGTTTAGTTATGTAGTAATAATATCTAAAGACCCTTTTCTGTAATTCTTAACTGTAATAGTATTGTTGCATTGCCTTTGTTCAACTTTTTCGTCATGTATAAAACCAGCGCAGCAATGACGTAATATATATCGTTATAGACATCAAGAATTAGGATCCAAGTATCTGATTATTATGACTATTATGGAAAACGAGCATGGTTTAGATTAAAGTCACATGTATGGTTAAAAGAGTATTGATGAAATTAAATAATTTCTAGTTATCATAATTAAATAATCTGGTATTTCAAACCAAAAGTTTTTATTTTGTTTGTTATTTTTCACCAGAATTCATGTAACTAAGATTAAGTTGTACCTATTCACAGGTACAAGTTAATCCTTCATTTCAAAAACGCTTTTCACACACTGCGATGAAATAAATTCAATTGGTTCAAACTTTGGTATCAAACCAAGCTTGCCTAAAATCAATCGCAGATTGATCTGTGATTATGAATACAAATCTAAATGTGTTTAGTTATTATAGAATATACGCAACCAAATTTGTCTGGTTATTTTAATTCAAAATTATGAATCGTTCACAATTCGCAAAACAGTCTGGTTATTAATATATGTATTTTAGGGTAATTCGATCAATTTTTTTCAATGATAGCGTAACACTAGCAAAAACCATGATGCCGGACTATACGAGCTTTCTATCTATATAAATACTTTGTAATTTATTTCCTTCTTATACAGTTTGTTTCTATTCTCTCCAACATTCGTGTCTTTCGTCGCTATACGTCACGCTCGTCGATTCTTTTGTTTTCTTTCCGTTTGTCATGTCATCGGTTCTCTGTCTGTCTCTTCGACGTTTTCAATGTCATTCATCAAACGTGCTGAATCGTAACAATTCGACGTCTGCGGAAGTGCGTACTTCCGGAGGAAACGTGTATTATATAGGGCGAGACGTACAATTATCCAACACCTTTACAATACGAGTTTTCGTCTGTACGCATGCAATTTTACGGTATAGCGTTATATAGGAACGCCAAGTGCAGGATCCATAAAAGTCTTACGATAGTTACGATATCGCAAAGGTCTTGTGACTTTGCGTTTCTCGTTCTCCCATTCATTCGTTACTTGATAAAAGATCGTTTATAGAGCGATTACTCCGATGATTCAGCGACATTTCAACATTTCTCGCTTACGGTGTCAATAAAATATAACAACAATTCCGCACTCTTCCTGCTATAAAACAGTATATATCGCTTTTTTCCTTCCGCCTTTGTCTTCTTGTGTTCCAGCAAAGCTCTTTGAACTACGGGTGGATTCTCCGTTCACATTCAAAGAAAAGTGCCCGTTGCACTTGGTGAAAAAGTATCGCGGCGATTTTCAGGAAATATCTTTGTCGCGGGAGGAAAGAGCTCGGGGAGCGAGCTTGCAGAGAGAACTTTTGCGGTCGCAGGCGTCGCTCCGCTATATTGTGTAATGACAGCTGCTTCATTACGCGAGTGTGTTTGAGCGAAAGAAGTGCCCGTGTCTTTCATCTCGGCGAGATTCGATTAAAGGTTTCATTCTTTCAATAGAGACTGCACGTTAGAAAAAGCCAAGCCTTAACTTTTCATTATTCGATACGCTTCTACATCGAGTATCGACTTAGTATTTTATACTCATTAATTTAAGAAATTTAATAAATTCTAAAAAAAATAACTGATAAAATTTTAGCGAGGAATAACGTAAATAGCGCAGGTCGCACATATTCAATCAAAATGATAGTTTCTATTGGAAATCAATATTAGTTATATATCATATTTTCCGCTGTAAAATTATTCATGTACATGAGAGATATAAGAATAGTGTGTAAGAATAGAAATTATCTGGGATTTTGGGAACAATAACATCGCAAGGATGAATATCGAAGAGAAATCGAGAGAAGCTACGTTTCTTAAAAGCGGAACCGATAAAAAGATGTCCACCCCTTGACTCTTTAATCGCTGCAGCGGCGAAACGAAGTGAAAGGACGACGTATTTTACGAGGATCTTAAAGCGAGCTCGAATCCAATCGTCGAGCACCTTTTCACGGATCGTTCCCGAGATCGGAATCGAATGTCGATCTCTCGTCAACGGTCGCTGTCCCAACAAGTTTTACTATTTTATTAAGAAGGGAAGCCATGCTATACATACATGTAGCGAGGATAGGGGCAAGTAGGACGAGAGAGGAAATCGGTTAAAACGGAAAGGAAAAAGGGGGAAACAGGAAGAATAATTTCTCTCTCTCTCCCCTCTCTCGTTTTCTTTCTTGTGTATTTCAACTCGCGATACTAAAAGCAGTGGTTTCACGCCGGAAAATCCACACTTTTTGGCTCTGGGCCAAAAAGCCTGTACATATATATGTGTGTGTGTGTGTGTGTGTGTGTGTGTGTGTGTGTGTGTGTGTGTGTGTGTGTGTGTGTAGCAGCCATACCACTCCAGATATCCTAACCCAGTAAACTCGAGTGTACGTTAAAATAATACAGCACACACGCAATGACACTGCTGGTCGCTCGCTTGGGAACATGCGCTGTAACGGATACATAGCGATAAAGGTATCTGCCACCTGCACATCTACAGATATCTAATCGACTTCCTACGCAATGCGTAAAACTACATCAAACGGGCATGCTTTAAACTACAATGTTAAATATTAAAGGAGCAATTATGGTGACCCAATTCTTTGAATTAAATAACATTTTATTATTTTCAACTTCCATGTGTGTCAAAGTGTATATTAATCCATTTTAGCGGTTTATAGTCTCAAAGTAAACATCATCCATATTAACGTATGCATTTAATAAATGATAAATTAAATTTGAGTCAAATTTAATATACTTTTTTTTAGTGTTTAATCATTTAACTTCATCGTTTTAATCAAACTAATGATATATTGGGTAGGAACAGTGGCAACATACAGAAAATAACTCAAATTGAGTATAATTTCATATTACAAATTTAACAGTGTATGTTATTTGAAAAGTGCAAAACAGTTAATAAGTTTATGCTTTGTAAAGAAAAAAGGTTTTCTCTACAGAAAAAAAATTATTTCGCAATTATCATTCATTACAGCTGTATTATAAATGATTCAACTGAGAGATCGATGGATTATCTTCACATGAAAACGAAATATTAAGACGTATCGATTAGCTTTATTTGACGATGCATTCAGTCGATTACACGACTCGCCAGAAAGAAAACGGAGTGCAGGAAATATCGATGTTGATGTAACGCGAGTAAATTAACGTTGACGTGAAAATATCATCGGTTTCTCGAGGGCAGGAAAGCCGAACGGTGAAAGGGAAGGGATACGTCAGCAATTTAAGAAAAGTCAAAATCGTTTTATGGAGCAATCGGTTTCCATGCGGAATATGAGATTATACGATGCTATTTACGTGAGTGGAAATAAACGATCATGGAATAGAAGGAGGTGGATGGTTATTGGTCTCAATCCATATCAGACGATGTCCGCATCCGTCGTCCCGCATACCTTCCCATTCCCGGTTCACACTCGACAGGCACCTTCCGCGACCTTTTTACACGTCGGTCGCGCGCGCTTTTACGAGCGACGCGCGTTCTTTGATGAGGCGATCTAATTGGCGCATAAATTAGAGGGCCCGACAACGTTCCAACCGACTGACACTTACGACCCGGGTGCCGGGTGCATCGTGCAGCCTTTCAAACTGCATCCGGTACCGTCCCCGGGTATCTGCCTCGCTCCCAAACGGGAAACTCGCCATACGATCAAGTGTATTATCTGAGAACATTGTCTCGTTCGCTGAATCATTTCAGTTAAAACAAGACGGCGCAGTAATAAACTTTCAATCCGTTTCCTGCACGGAGAACTTGCTGCGTTGCATTATCTCAGTTGCTTAGTGACCCGTTTCAGTTAAAGTAAAATGACGTGACGAGACGGAGAGAAAAGAGGGAGATAAACTTTCGATTCATTTTACTCCTAAACGGGAAACTTGCTACAAACGCTTCATCTCAGTTATTCAACGGCGGATTTAGCGGCGCGCAGATTAAAAACTATTGTACATTAATCTACATAAAGATAAAAACGCGATGGGAATAGTTCGATTGATGGAAAATGGTCCGGCATACATTTTCCGAAATAATGTAATAAATTATATAATATTAAATATTTCACGGTTCGATCCATTTATGTACTTTGCATTTACCTTTGTATTAACTTGTATACGACGTCGTTTGACGTGCGCCAGCATGCACTGACGCGTCCCATCGAATTCGCTATAAATCACTTCATTTACTCATGAATCATTTCAGCCTTGCAAAATGAATTTGCATGTACAATAAATAATTTGTTAATTCACAAGTCAATCCAATTGATTTGAATTGATGAGCCGAACAAAAATTTAAGCGTGTCTCGTTTGCCATGCATGACGCGACCTGATTTTCTCGTTCGCGCCAGTGATGTATTAGAGCTTATATGCTAGACCTTTATCAGGCTCTGGCCACGAGTGATTTTGTCAAACCCTACGAGAGGAAAGTATATATTATAATTTCTCCTTATGAAAAAACTATGTCTATCTTATTCTTACTTATACTGTACTTAATACTGAGGAAAATAGTTGGAGTAGAAAATACATATTTTCAGTGCAGGAAAAAAATTGAGATACACATTCACAACAAATAGAAATATTTATTTAAAGAATGCGTCTATAAAAATACTATTAAAAATAATTATTTTGCGTAGTAAATGTAAAAAAGACAAATAGTACTTACTATTTACATTTCAATATTTGATAATTAAACAAAATATTACTACTTTCCATTTCTTAACTCTGTATAAAAAAGGAAATAATGAAAGTAAAAAACAGTACATGTTTCATAAATATACAGTGTCCCAGACTTCGCATGACACCCAATGCTATTAACTTTAAATGAATATTTCAACTTTAAATAAATTTATTTCAATTTTTCTCCAACTCTGCCGTTTTACTTAATAATATTAAATAATTTCTAGAGTGAAACGTCTACGTTAAAATGAATATATACAGGAAGAAATTAAATATATATCTTTCTCTCTCGTAGGATCATGACAAAATCGTTCATGGCTAGATTCTGATATAAGTCTCTAGACTAAAATTTAAACTTTATGAGGGAATGACAAAAGAGGACAAAAGTACTTTTTAAAAGAATTTCTAAAAAAGCATGTCAAATTCTGTTATAATAAATATGTATTTGATATATAGTATGTAATTTTGTAATATGTTACTGTATCATTAATATAATAAAACTAAATAAACTGGAAACTCTAATTAAATAGTTTTATCGACACGCGGTATTTTGATATTTATAACTATAATATAATTAACCTTGCGATCACATAAAACAATGTAAGAAGACAATGTGAAAACAGAATATAAAATTTGATTAATTTAGATTATATAAATAAAAGAGAAAAAAAGCCAAACGCCGGATGTCGTTAGCGAAAGTCATATATTTAAAAATTCATCAAGTTAACATGAACGTTTCGGCCAAAATGTAGCCATTTTTAGTATGTAAAATAATTAAATAAGTAAAATAATGAGGTCAATACATTTTGAGTCAACACGATAAAATTAATTACAAAAATAAACGCAGATCATACAATAACAGATTTTTCTAACAAGAATTGAACCGATGTCGATCGATTAATTCGTCAAGTTAATCCTCGTGTATTTGGTCTAGTAACGACTGCCGTGTATCACAAAATTTCCAAGTTCTATTAGGAAATATTATGAATAAAATTAAATTGAATAAATTTAATAATAGTGCTAACATACCTATAATATCAAAGGCAAAGCAGTGCGAGATGTAATGACGAGGAGAGAGAGAACATTTTTGTTTAAAATAATTTTAACATCTGCCTGTATATATTACAAATTTTTAAATATACAACTTTCGCTAATGTGATGGCTTTTTTGCTCTTTTATTCATATATTGTATATTTAAGCCATGTTTAGTGAATTTAATAAATTTAATTGATTAATCTAGGTTATCGTTACATTTGAATAACAATTATTAATAGTTGCTTGAATAAGCAACTATTTAATTGCACGCGACACGAGTCTTAATCCGAGCCTGGCTCACGTGAGCAAATTCGACGGTCGGTGCGATAAACGAGGAGGAATAAACCATCGACGGACCATACACCCTCCCCTCCCCCCATTCGCGTTTCGCCGTTCTATTTTCTACTGTAATAAAGATCGATATCCGTGTGCCCTTTATTGGTCTCCGATGGCCCCCGGCCTGGCCTGGCGATCGCGCGATGGACGACACAAGCGTCATTTCGAAAGGATCTATAGCTCGCTCTCTATAGGACGATACCGACTCGTCCTATTAGCGATAACGACGACCGTATCGAAAATGCGTTTCCCCCCCCCCCCCGAGCGAAATCTCGAAGATGTGTTTTTTATATAGGAAAATATCCCCAGTAGAAAAGATCCTGTCCTGCATCGAAATCATCCCGTTGTCGCGAATCTTTGTAGCCCGACGTTAACAGTTCGGCTACACCCACTGACAACCATGGTTATCTCTAACAATTATTATTTTTTAAGAGATAAAGAATTAAAAATACTGAAATAAGGTATGTGACATTTAGTAGTTCGGTATGTGTAATTTAGTAGAAAATAAAAGTTTGCTATTTTTTGAGTGTATTTTAACAATGTGCGTTCGCGTCGTGAAAATTTATGTCGCTACAACTTTGACTCGGCGCTCGCGAAGCAAAATGCTCTTTAACACCTGTCTTCGTGTAAATTGACATTTGTCGATGTACGGCCTGTTCGACAAAACGAATGAATATTTCGCGCCGCGTTGATAGATCGAGCGGAAAGTTACCGGCGAATCATTACAGCACGAAGAGATCTCCCGGCTACCAGTGATGACCGTGAGCCATTGAAAAATTAACATTACGCAACGCGGATTGGCTCTTCATACTGATCGTGCGATATTCAGAAATTACGAAGCAAATCTACATAGCAACTATCTAATTATTTCTATTTTTATAAATAGAACTCGCTGAAAAAAATTTTTTATCCCGAAGCTTAGCGTTGCAATTTTGCATAATCTATTTTAATTTTCTAATAATGTAAAAAGAACAAGTTGCCTTTTAAATTTCCTCGTTTAATTGTACTTGTAATTATACTAATTATACTGGATATCCTTGTTACTTGTCTTTCAGAGTTAGAGATTGTTAGAGCACGAAGTCCC
>NW_017304228.1:775722-785658 GCF_001594115.1 Trachymyrmex septentrionalis | reverse complement strand
CCCCCCCCCCCCCGATTGTCGCGAATCGCCATGACGACTTTTACGTGAGACCCATGAAGCGGTTTAATATCCGAACACCCCCCGATACCTCCGTCATTCCTTTAGAGCTTATCTATTTCTGCGAGACGTCAAAGCTGCGACGACGACGGTCATCTTTCGCACGGCGACGGGCAGGATGAAGCTTTTCATACTCGTGTCTGCCAACGAGAGAGACGAAATCCGATCGGGCTGACACACCTCACCAGCTGCGGAATTCTTTTGAGCGCGATCACGCATCACGCACGCTTTTCACGACCATTATATCACCGGTCAACGTCATTCGCTCGCTGTCCTTTGATGTTCTTCGCGGAATTTTAACGTAGAAAAAAGAGTGCATACTGGAAAAGAAAAAAAGGCACGGAAACGAAAAATGTTCACAATTAACGTTGCGTAATCCGTCTCGCGAGTATACACGGTATATTTTACGTGTATTTCCGCTCGTTACATTACGCATATATGTATACCGTACATTGACTATTCTCAACTTCGAGAAACTCTTAATGACGTTCACGACTATGCATCGCGCTGGTTTAGCAATTAAATCCTCTTAGCTTCCCAAAGCTTCATTAAGTAATTAACTAACAATTAACTGATAATTATTTTTGAAGAATTATTATCAGTTTTAAGTATAATTCAAGAGACCGCGTTGCGAAACTTCTGCATAATTCTCTTACATAATTCTTGGTTTCACCGCAAGAAAACAGTCGCGCGAAAAATTTCACGAGAGCGCCGGGGAGATGGAAATTCGGCGGCGCCCCTATATATTGTATTATGCGAGCGATACTTTAGGAGTTCCGTGGCGAGATGATGGCGACGAGGTCGACATCCGCCGCCGCGAACTAGAATACGGAAGGCAGGGGCGGGTCACGCCCCGGCGTTAATTATTAATTATTCCGGTCGATTCGGTTCCCGGCTAGGAAACGAAGTTATCTTCTTACCCGGCCGGCGCCAACGACGCCGCCATCGTCGTCTCCGTCTCCAGTCCTCGTCTCCGTCGCCCTCCGACGTCGCCGCTATCTTGTTCCCGTAGTAGACGAAAAGTCTTTACTCACGTAACAACGTGGCCGCGTCGCGAGAGATTCGGTATGCAAAGCGGCAGACACCTTCATCCGTCTATTATGTATGTACGCTATCGCGACCCATTTCCACGTCCTACGAATGCGAGTCGGAACGGCGCGACGCGGTCGATAGACGTCAGTATTTATTTAAGAAAAATCTCAGCAGCGCTCGCTCTTCGATCACAAAAGCTTGGAAAATACATGATACGGGAAAATTCGAGGAATCTATGGCGCATCCTGCAGATGAATTTTTCGTAAGAAATAATATTTCCCACGTTTTATCCTGAATTTGCAGATCGACTTTTAATTCAATCACTTAACTCCCTGCTTCCAATTATGATTATTGAATGATTCATTTTATCATTATTAGTAATCGCGCGTGAATAGAAATTCATGCACTTTTTAGATTCATGAAATAATGAAAGAAATCTAACTTTTCGTCGCAACGTCGTAGCAAAGATCCTTGTTGCTGACAAGAATAATTCGGTCCCTCGAGAACGCAATTTCTCTCGCAATTTCTTTCGCAAGTCCGTCGCTCTCTCGGGTCTGGTTAGAAAAAAGAAAATCCCGCGTGCCCAAGGGCCGACGGGTGAAAAAGAAAAGAAATGAGGAAAAAATTTTCAAGCATCGGCGAAGTGCATTGTCAGAATTCTAGCGAGTCGACGCGAGTATCTCTCACTCTCCCGGGATACTTCTTCTGAAAGCGCGATTCACCGGACGAGACTATTCGTACAAAAGAGAAGTGTATTGTACACCGAGAAGTCCAAGCTTATCCCGCACGGGTAGGTGAGTTTGCCTCGGGGTTGCGAGAGAATGAGGGTAAAAGTATACCCATGATGGTAGGAATACGAGACGAAGACAACGACGACGACATCTATGTCGAAGACGATAGTCCTCCGGAGAGACAGAGACAGGTGGAAAAGAAAAACGGTGCGTTTCGCGTCGCTAATCATGAAATTGTTACATGACTCGAGACATAATAACGAATTTGGCGTTTCAGTCTTGAGCTTAAGAGATCGTAAATCAGAAAAATTGCCTTAACTCTAGACAATACCTCGGACAGAGTTATCACGAACTCTTCATCCTGAAATTTTGTAACTTTCCTCTGATTTCCAAAGTTTCATGATTTTCTCTGATTTTTTAAAAGAATATTTTGAAATATTTTTGTATTTTCAATTTGGAAACCATTAAATATATTGTTAAAAATCAATTTGACATAGCAATGTAAATTACTGTTAATGTTTCTGACACTGCTTGCATTTTTAACTATTAAGTTGATAGCATTCCAAAACTGCGTAAGTGCACAAAGAAAAATATCTGGTTGAATTAACTGAAATTCTAATAAAGAAAATGAACGATCCAGAATTTTGCAGGTTAAGTCTAGAATTCTAGCTAGTAGATTTAACCAGAATTTTGGATCGTTCTCCAGAATTCCAGTTAATTCAACCAATCATTTTTCTGCCTGTGTGGCGTATATTAAACTTTTTTATAATCAAGAAACTTAATTTTCCAGTAAATTTGCAAATTTCCTTGACTTCTCTCTGATTTCTCTAATCGTTTTCAATTTTCCCTGATACGACAGTTCCCTGATTTCCAGTTTTTTGTGGGAACCCTGTCGGACCTACGGATTATACGCGTTCTCGCGAGCAAACACGCGGGCGTCTCATGCGAAGAGAAGGAAGACGGAAATTCGGACAGGACGAAAAAGACGGTATCCGCGGCAAAGAATTCCAGATACTTAAGATGCCGCCGAAGACGCGGCGGCGTTCGCTCGCGAGGAGAGCGAGGAATTCATTTCGTGTGCCGTGGAAACAGCGAGACGCCCGCCGTCGCCGCCGTCGGCTCCGCGCCGCGCCGTTGCAAAAACACGCGATAAATTATCCCGGAATCGCTGCGTCGACGATACCATCCATGCTGCATAAGTGATAAATGGTTGCTTTCGAGTATCAAACCCCCGACGAGCGACTCGGAATGTGAGAGCAGAAAATCGAGAGGGGAGGGGGGGGGGCAAGAGGAGGCAGAGGAAGAGATGCGACAAGGGTAGCCGCCTCCGGGAGAGCCACATGGGAAAATCCTCTCATTGTCATCGTGGCAATCGCGAAGCAATGCTGAGAGATGCGAATCAGCTATCTCGATACGCAAACTAACGAGACAAAGGTACTCCTTTGATGTGCGCTCAGTGTCGTCTGAGGATAACGTCACGTATGCGCGAGGGGGGGTATGAAGGAAGGCAGGAAGAAGGAAGTAAACGAGGAAACGAGCTTGTGGAAGGCAAGAGAGCGTGCCTTCTACCTTTGGCACCACCGTCGCGAACCGTCACGAATGGTCTCTTTCACGCTCGTTCGACGGCATTAACGAGACATCGTTATTCCGTACGGCGAGGCGGTTGGGAATCGAGCTCGGGAACCGATATCGATTATCCGTCGATTCCCAGTGCTACGTGCTGCCCTCAGCGGACCCCCCCGTCTACCCTCCGGGCCACAACTCCCCGACATCGACGTTGACGCCGACAGCGAGAGAGATCGGACGGCCGATCAATCGGTCTGTATTCGCGCGTCCGCGCTCCGCTTCGTTATTCCGCGCGGTTAAATTCCACGAGGCTTCTTTCCCTTTAATCGAATCCCGCAGGACGTCCCATACAAATATAGAAATATCTCCCGTAGAAACGTCGGATGTCGCTGAGTAAAGTTGAGACGGATAACTTTATTTATGGTCAGATTGATTTTTTTGTATCTCATTTTCTAATACATTAATCAATATTATATCATACCATATATTAATAATGTTACTTCAATGTATAATATATGTATAAAGTTATATATTTAATATATAAAATATACAAAATGTATATTATTCTAACGATTGCTAAAATAAGAAAGAATAACTAATATAACAGAAAAACCACGATACGAAAATAATAGATGTTTGTAAAAAGAATTTACGGAGTTTTTCTAAAATAAATTCGTTCATAAACTTTGACAGTGACGTTGCTTAGTGAAAAAGTAAATCGGATTATATTTTAATTAAAATAAGATTATTTTAGCATGAAAATGTGTGTGTGTGTGTGTGTGTGTGTGTGTATGTGTGTGAAATGCACAAAACCGTCAATAATTATTAGATCTTGGAGAACGCTGCGACTTGGAAAAAATAATAAAAAAGGATAATTTCTTTAAAATCACTGAAAAATTCGAATCTAATTTGAAGTGTCACAAAAGTATAATTTTTAATGCTTCGATTAGCAATGCAAATCTTACAAAAAAAAAAAAAAGAGAAAAGGCATTTATAATATTTCCATAAAAAATTTTCCTTCTTCGTTATCTCTTAAAAAATTCATAGTTTTACAAAGAATAGTTTTTTAAGGAGTATACTGGTTTGAAATTGTTATCGATTTACAGAGAAAAATAATTCGAGGGACAAAAGACAGTTAAAAATAAAATATAACTAAAATATTATGATAGAAATCTGTGTGTATTGTAATGATTCCAAAGAAATCTCCATCCCATTGCAATAAATAATATGCAAAATTTTCAGGATCTTTTAAAAAATCATATGTCGGTTGTATAGACGGAAAGAGCGCTTTGAACATATTGGAAGAAAATTTCACCGAGATTTAAAGGGCCATAGTGTAGAGCGTCTCCTTCCTAATGCCCTCCAGCTGGCCCTTTAAACTTTAAAGGCACTCGAGAGACCGAGAGTCCCGACCTGTGCCGGGAAGAGCAAACGTTCTTTGTCACAGTATGCAATACGTAACCGGTACTACTTTCAACCCGTTACAAGTCCTCACTTGGAAATTTCGGGACAAATATTATCTTACGTCCTTTAGGGGAAAAGGAATCGAGGCTCGGGGAGAGCAGACTTTTGCAAAATTAAGAGTAATATGTGCCCGACGACGAATGAACGTGGCAAATAGGAAGACTCGATGTAGGAGCAACCACTCGGTTTGATTAAAATTTTCAGAACTCTTCCCTTGCTAATTACGAGTCCCCGAGATACTTCACATTCTCTCTCGTTCTCGTTCGTTAAATACGAAAAGAACGCAACAAGAGAAAGGAGCGTGCGCTGATTATTCGTACAATGGTACGTGGCTTTCCTAAAAGCGTCGACCGAAAGATAGGAAAAGAATTTAATTAAATCATTAAATGTTTTGATTGTTAGACACACAAGTGACGCTAACTGTAATATTGCATATTATTATCTACGTCAATTTTATAATGCATTTAAAAATAAAAATTAATACCGAATTAACAAAAATCTAGACATTTAATATATATGAGTATTATACATACATATGTATATTATACACTAAAAGAAAAGATTGGCTGGAATATGGCACAGCATTTTTAATTGATTGTAACAGCCAATTTTTGGTTGCGTTAGCAATCCTATATCCTATCGAAATCTTATACTGACATTGAGGATAGGTTAATGCAATCAAAAATTAGCTGCTGCAACCAATTCAAAATGCTGTGCCATATTTTATCATTTACTTTGCTACAGCAGTCAATCTTTTCTTTCAAGGTACACATTATATGAATATTATATTTTAATACACAATAAACATTTACGAAAAATAAGAAACTCGAAATTGTAGAAATCCGTAAAAATATCTGACAATCTTTCTAATTTTAATTAATCGATAGATACGATTTATCAAGATGTATTGTAATAAAAATAAATGATAAATTAATCTATTTGATCGCTTGCTCTCTACTTAATTCCTATCTTCTTTCTAATCACGTTTTATTTTATGATTATAAAAGTAAGCAGTAGATTCGCTACTTGTTCGTTGACCCATTCCTGTCCAGCGTTTTTCAATTTGCAAACCAGTACCAGATCGAAAGAAGCCCGCAGCGCGATGCGATGAATCGGCTCTCGCGATCGCGCAGTTTCCCAACTCACGAACACGAAAGCCGCTCCTGCGGGAGTACTCGGGAACGGAAACGGTTTCCGTTGCCTTTCCCTCCTACCCGCGGACGCTTTTATCCCTTGCGATTCGATTTCTGTCTCGCCCTTCGCGCCTGCGAAATCCAATTTGCCCGTCGTAAGCTGACCCACGCGCGCGCACCATCGCAACGAATCCAGAGTGGATTTTCACAGTTTTCTAAATTCAAGGAAATGATCCCGCCGATTCTATCCCCGCCGTCGGAAACCCCGCTCTGCCCCCCGCCTCATCTTCTCACCCACGTCCCATCCCGAACGCGAACTAATCTCCGTCTCTCTCCAGCGTGCGCTCGATGATCGAATTTTCAGGAAAAGCTCAAAAATTGCCACGAACAAATCGGAAGCTGCGCGCGTGCCCCTAAACTCGTTAACCCGGTGCAAAAGCGCTACTTGTAGATATTTCCTTGAAGATATTTCGAAAAGCCGATTTTTCTCGGTAAAAGTCTGTATATATCATATATAATATTAAATATCAATAAATAACGTTAAATTTAATATTAAATATTAATAGATAATACAATTTTGCGATGATTTTTATTTAACGAGAATGAATAAGCTATGCTAATGAATTAAAGAACATTTGTGCGATTTTTATTTCTTGCATCGTAGTAATACGTACAACATAACGGGAAAAAAATAACAAAAGTAGAAGGAAAAAATAACGAAAAAAGAAGAAGTAATATTACACTGAGAAAAATTTCTTGTTGAAAATGACAGAAGATTCTGATCGTGCAGAATTCTGATTATCTCAATTAGAATTATAATAAAAATTCAACCAAAATTTTAATTATCAAGTGTAGACAGATTCTTTTTCCAATGTGACTTTTTATAAAATTCCGACAGCGATTTGTGAAGTCAATCTTTAATCTATGATTGAAGATATTAAAAAAACATCTCACAATATCACCAATAAAATCTTCATATCAGCTCCAACGGTATTAAAGATTATTAAATTCCTTTTTCCTATTGCGGCTATAAAGAGGCTTCGTGCATTTTGATACCAACTCGTAGATAGCTCAATTCGCGGCAGGATGCACGACTTAACGGAAACGCAAACCGCCATGCTTATCGAGCAAGGTTATCGTGGTGGTATCGCCACCAGCCCTGACCTGTTCTACGTGCCAAGAAGCATTGCGGCCAGCCAGCCTGCAAGGAGACGCTCGTGCGCGTAATAGAGTTCTCGGTAGCTAAGTCTAACGGATTCGCAAATAAATAAATGCGAGAGGATATATACGGGGGGGGGCCCCGGAATCGCGATAATAGAGAAAACCGTGTGCCGGTGCATTCCCCTCGTTCAACGAATAGAAGATACGGTCGACTGTACGTGATAGCACGCGTCTAAAATAAAACGAGATGTACAAAAAGAGACTGATATGGTATCGCGCAACCCTGAACATTCCATGTGGTAAGATCCCTCGGCTAATCTCGTCTCTCTCGTCTGCGACGAAAATTTCCACGTCACTCCGCTGTAAAATCCGTCGAGTTAATACCTCTATTTTCCTAACGCAACGCTTTTGCGTGCCTTTATTTTCTTAATGCAACACGCTAATCTTCTTCTAGGAAAGCTGCAAGAATATTACGTATGCGCGAACGCATGTTTTTAATCGGCCATTTGCAATTTGCATGCACGACTCTCTTCTGCGTCCGTTGCAGAAAAGATCTCGCAGTGTATTCTGCAGTGTCGAGTTAACCCGTGAGATTCTATCGGCAGCGATCCTCCCGGGTGTTCCGTTAAGCGACCTCGGCTCCTGAGGAGCACAAAGGAGATGATTTTTGATTCTCGCACATGCGAAATTTCATTATCTTCCCAGGGGAATCGGAGGCCCGGGGCCTAAGCCTGTTGTTGGCTTTTACGTACATGTCACATGCGCGGTTGTTCTTTCGGGTCCCGTGTCTCTAACGCCTTTATCGGGCGACAATATCCTGACATCGAGATCGCGTTACTGGTTCTTTATTAGCATATCAAAGCCGCTTCTCGCGGTAATGGGCACGCCTCTCGGGGTAGACATAAGCGTTAATCCTTTAACTCGATAGGACGAGTCAACTCACCGTCGTTGAAGGACTTCACGTCGAGTTGGTCGAGGTAATTCTGACATTGCTACGAATTCTGATATCCAAATAGTTTTTCGGCATGTTACAACTGCGTCATTTACCTCGTGGAAAGAACGATTTTGCAGTATCTAAAAATTTTTGTAGATACAGATTTGAAAATAATTTCTTTTAACTATCAAAATAATTATATAAGGAACTCGAGCATGATGAGAGCAATACTTGAAAAAGTTTAGACATTCCAGCAACCAATGAACATCCTAATTCGTACGTAACTAGTCAAGCCTAACAAAATGATTTTGAGATATCTATATCTAGCTAAAAATAAATGTTTATATACTTCAGTAAAACTGTGCTAATAATTTCATATAATACGTGTTAAATAGATATTACTCCTTTAATATAATTTCGTGACTATTATCGGTTATAAAAATATCCGTTTCAGTATCTGAATTGCGTGAATACGCGTAATGTTCAAGCGTGTATTTCAAGCTCTATTACATGAATGTCAAGATGCTACATCTCTCTTAAGTATCAGAATTGATCACAGTTCCGTAGATTGATTGAAAAAAAAAATCTCATATCTCTCGCGACCGGACGCGAGCCGCGTCGAGGGCAAACTACCAAAGAGGGTGTGTATTCGAGACACGAGACCGTCGGTTCATTCACCAAAAATTGGCACTCGTCCAATCAGCTGACAGGCCTCTCGTTTCCTCGTATAAAGCGAGGACGTGCGCGCGCCCGCAAAGTCGTCTATTTTTGGGACTCGGTGGTTTTCTATCTCTGCGTTACGAAATCTCTCCGCGACCATCTGCTTTTCTACAGCGTTTCTCAGAGACAGAGCGTTAACGGAATAATCGTTAAAATAATTTTTTCGACGAACGGAAATGTTTGGTTTTTTTACTAGAAAGTGAGGCAATACATTTAAATGCACGTGACATTTAAATGTTTCAGATATCCTAGGCTTATACATAGACGTGATAAAAATAGACTTCTGAAGTTGTCACTCTCTTCAAAAGAAGTGAGGTCATTTGAATCATATCGCTCTTTCTTTCTCTCTAAATATATTTCATAATCCAAATTGAAGAGAGATGCTGATAGAATTAAGGCACTGCTATAATTCAATTCTTTCTAACACGGCACAGACTACTAAGACCAGAAAATGTGCAGTCTAAACTTATTACTATCTGTAGGCAAATACAATAAAAAAATTCTCAACGCTTCCTTGTGCAAAAAATTCGTCTAAATGCGAATATGTTCTGCTATAACGTATGCTGTGAAAATTATTCAATGTTATCTCAATGAGCAGCGTTATATAAGAGTGACTCATGTAAAATTTAGATACTTTTTTTAATAAGCAGAGACTCGAATTTCAAAGGATTTAAATTTATGCATTGAAATGCCTAGCTTAGCCCCGTCAGACTTCCTGTTTTAACAACGTTATACGACGTATTAAACATTAACGCGCGAGGAGACGCAACAATGATACGTTAGTGACCGACGTGGTACAACAGATGCATCACGATGCATTTTATATGGAAAAGTGTCGGGCAAGTAGGTAAAAACAAAGTTACGCTTGATTGCAGTCTATAGACCATTTTCTGCCGCATAAGAGGATGATATTAATAAATTTCCGTTAAAAAAAGAAGCACGATTGGTAAATTCGCCACGTCACTCACAAAGGTTAATCGATACTCGGGTTTTATAAATGTAGGGGAAAAAAGTTTCGAACGCGAACTACCATTTAACCTCCCTCCATGGGAGTTGGCGCTGCGCTACAACGGAGGGCAGGATGGACGGGAATAGCAAGTTCACCGTAAAGTCCGATCGACAATTTCCGAGTCGTCAC
>NW_017304228.1:773199-775622 GCF_001594115.1 Trachymyrmex septentrionalis | reverse complement strand
ACCCCCCCCCCCCCCCCCCCCCCCGCCCCTCTTTCTCTCTTTCTCTCCTTGCGACTGCATCAAAATTATCGCGGTGTATCGACCGCCAGACGTTAGCAACACTGGCCAAAATTATCCGAAATAAAATATCGTACCATCGCGCGAGTTGTTGTGCGAGGGATCATTGAACTCGTCGGCCGCAAAACCAGATCGCTCGAACGATAATTCTTATCCGCGAGACATAAGACACAAGTTTACCGCGTGGCAACCGCCCGGTATTAAATCCCGTCTATTGAAAGCGGCGACAGATAGGTAAATAGGAGTTTCTCCGCAGAGGAGGAGGAGGAGAAGGAGCAGAGGATGAGGGGATGGATAAGGGTAGCGAGATTTAAGGGGGTGGAAACGCGAAGAGGGTGTCGAAGATACGCCGGGCATGCGCATCGCCGCCCAGCAACCGGCAAATCAAATATTAACACCGGCTTTATACTGTTGCCGCCGTGTATGGCACCGTTGGTGCTTACAGTGGAATGTATTAAGGTAGATTCACGTCTCGCGAAAGCTGCCTTGTTTCGAGCTGACACATAAAAAGACGTGTCATAAACATTTACAACTTTAATCCCCGCGTTATCAAGGAATTAAGAAAATTATCAATCAATCAAAAGATCAATCTCATCACCTTGATCATAAATGATTTTGCTGTAACATAAAATACATAAAAATACACGAAGGTAATTGAATGTAAATCAGGATAAGTAACTTATAACTCTTCAAAGAAGTGTAATTAAGCGATCCGAAAAACATGCGATTTCGACACTTTTTATAATAATAAATTTATTGAATTTGAATAGAGTATTTTTAAGTAAAGTTAAATACTTCAGGGTTCTAATCCTGTAACTTTTTTCCCTAGAACGGAAAGTACAAAATTTCTCTATTGATTTTAATAGTAAAAGTGTTCACTTTTTATGTTTTCGCTTTAGGAAAAAGTTGCATTATCTTGATTACTAAATTCCTTACACAAAAAGTTCAAAAAAGTAATATATTAGGCTAAAAAAATTTACTAAATCTTAATACATATTTCTTGAAATATGCACTAAGTAAATTTTACTTACAATAAACAAATATTTACTCAATAAAAAAACGATAGTTAAATCAAAATAATGGTTTTTGTATCAAATAAAAATATATTTGCGTTTAATAAATATTTACTTAGAATTATTCAAACAAATATTTATTAAAATTTAGTATTTTTTCAGTGTATCGTCGGGCATACGATCAATGAGAAAAATATTATGACCTATTCACACTTTGTTCACGTAATTTCTTCTATTTATCAGGGAGAAAATCGAAAAAGCGACCTCCGATCATCGATCTTCATCGACGACAACCTGGTGGTGATTCGTTGAGTCCTCCAAAAGTTTCGTGCCGACGAAAATCCGGCGGAAGACAATAGTCGTGCACGCTCACCGGAATAAGATGAAGCGCGTCGACGAAAACAGACTGACAGACTGTTGAGAAAACTTTTCAACTAATGGCGGTTCTCTCGTTCTTCTCCGGGTAGTTAAAGTCCGTCGAGCACGCTCACACATATTATCTTTTATCCATCGGCTTCAGTTTTCGCATCGATAGTAAAACGTTTTTTTTTTTTTTTGCTAATTGAACCCCGATTCGATGATTGAGCTACAGTTTTTTTTTAAACTTATCTGTCGATAATAACTCCTAATTTCAATGTTAAATATTTTCTTTCCGTTGTCATAAGTGATTTTATTGAAACAGGATGTGATACGATTTATAACCATCTTATTAAGTACTCCTTAAGTACCTTTAGATGCGACATAATCGTTAATGGACTATCAAAAATCCAAATGGCTTCGGAGATATCAAGACACGTAAGATTCTGTTTGGCACTAATTTACGATGTGGTGGCGAATTTTATGTGAAATTAAAAATAGTACATGGAAATTCGGCGGCAATCGATTTCGGTTATATCGGTTGAAGCATTTCGCTTTTACGTGCTTCCAACGCCCATCGAAGTCGTAAATTTTTAAATGACGACCGGTTTTGGAAATACATATCTCTAGTCGAACGTTTCTTTCACCTCGAGACGAGCAAAATGCACGTCGTATCGGAATACACTAATTTCGTTTTCACCATTCGAATCGTGTGCTTTTACGATCGTCATCGACGAAGGATCGTATAAATTACCCACACAGCACATACATAGTGTATCTTAACGATACAATTTCGATGCAGCGATCAAATGCTATTGTATTGTTGGAAAATGAGAAGAGTAAAATTATAACGAATATAATCTCGCTTACTCACCAGAGGCCGTTTTGGTAGCGTCGCGATCGCCTGAAACAAAAAGAGAATTCGTCTCTAGCAAATGTCGTTTCATCAATTTACGCGGTAAAAAGCTTATACGGAGGGAGGAGGGGGGGGACAGG
>NW_017304228.1:771023-773099 GCF_001594115.1 Trachymyrmex septentrionalis | reverse complement strand
GGGGAGTTAAAACTATTTTGTACGTAATAAAAAGAGATTAGCTTAAAAAATAAAATTCTCCCCGGGAACCAAGCGCAACGCAAAATTCCAATGAGAAGGATAGACTTCCAGGTTGAAGTGCGGCGCGGCACGGCACGCTGCGCCGAGCTAAAATCCACCACCACACATATTATGTGAAAGTACAGTAATTTAACAGCGTACGGAGAATTCCTGGAAACAATTTGCGAGGCAAAGCCGGTAGCCGCTCATAAAATACAGCGAGAAAATACCACGAATTAGAGGAGGGGGAGGGGGGGGAGGGGGAATTTACAACAAAGCGCAGAAATTATTGGAAAGCGTCGTACCCCCTCCGGTCTTTCTCGCTCCTTTCGTCTTGTACTTTCTCCGGCTCGCTCTGTACGTATGTGCGCTCTCCCGTATACACGACGGACATGCACTACATAGTCGAACAGGCACTACCAAAGTCGCGAACGCGCGCTCGATTAAGTTTACGTTATTCGAGCACTTCAAATAAATTCCCATTCCGAGATATTCGCAGATACTGTATCTTTCAATTAATTAAATGTAATTTGTGGTTGTATTAATTAAAGATATTACTTTCTATATAGATGTAGATTCAGTTTTCATTCGTTAGTGCGTTACCGAGGTAGAAACGAGTCTTGTACATTGAAAAATCATTTCGTTTCATTAAAAAAAAAAAAAAAATGCCAAAAGTCGTCCAACTTGATTTAATAAAGTGGAGCAACGTAATTCTTTTATAATCTGTCGCTGTAAACAAATGCCGAGTTGCTAAAAGTGTAGGTACACACCTCATGCGTCAGAAATACATGATTAAAGATCATGTACTTCTGACGGTAGAAAAAAAAAACAGAAATCCCTCACGTGACCATAAAGGCGTTAAAGAGATGAGGACAGCAAAATTTGTAAACGTTATGAAACCGATCTGAGTTCGTGAATACATTCTCGAAGGTGGATTTCATGTAATGTTCACAAAGTGTCACTCCTGTCACTTTTCTGCCAGACTGGCTTTAAACGAGGGCTCTTTCTGCTTTTCATGACAAACAATAAATCATCTGTTTGTATCATTCAGAGAGACATTCCGAAATACGCTTCCGTCCATTTAAAACCTTATGGGAATTCTATGGGAATGGCAATGGGCCATTACCTAAGCTTTAAATTTTCAGTCGTAAGAAATTGGCTAATCATCGATTATTCTTCTCACATTCGATTCTAATTAGTCAACTTCTTACGGCCTAAGACTTAAAGCTTAGGTAATGGCTTATTATAGAAAACCCATTAGCCCAGAACATAGCTCAGCTTTTACGAATTAGTAAGTTGTATTAATTATCATATTCATTTAATCCTCCGTCGACAAAATAAAATTTTCTTTTTCTCCGCACCTTCGAACTTTAACGCAGAATCTTATATTGTTCTGTAAAAATCTAAAAAAATTCTTACGTACATTTGCGAAAGCTTTAACAATAAATTTTTATAATACACATTGGATTGTATTTTACTCATTTTTTTACAGATTTGTCTATCAAAATTCGCCCATCAAAAAACCTGTGGTCTTAAAATCTAATCATTGCTGCTAAAGGGCAAAAAGAAAGTAAATTCTTACATTAAGAATTATAATAAACAATAAAAGACTATTAGCGAACTGAGAGAAATTTCACAAATTTTTAGCATTTATGATCGATCGACCGGTTTGACTTGACATAATTTAAAAAAATACGCTATTTGTCTTTATTAGATTACTTAGAATTCATGCTATGGTAGGTTTCGCCATAATTCATACATTTCGCCATCCGGGTTCACATTTATCCTACTTCGGAAAAAGTTTGCGCAATATAAACTCGAACGTCGAAACGTCACGCGGATCGGCTATGGGCGCGAATCAATGATGCATTTATATTTATTTATACGATTTTCCATTTTCCATGTGACACGTATGTCCGAAACCGTGACATTTGGTCGCGAGTTCGTCGCATATGCACGTTGCCTCGCGGAATATTAAATGCAGCCGGAGCACCGGATTGTTTATTTATTCAAGCTGCGCGCACACACACACACACA
>NW_017304228.1:745801-770745 GCF_001594115.1 Trachymyrmex septentrionalis | reverse complement strand
TAAATGCAGCCGGAGCACCGGATTGTTTATTTATTCAAGCTGCGCACAAACACACACACGCACACACACACAAAAACACACACATCAAACATATCTCCGCATTCGTTCCTCCACCAGCAGTAAAGCCAGCCAGGCCACCTATTAAGACAGATGGCATGGAGATTATTTACGAGGGTGCGCACCTGAGCTCGCGCATTTTCAATTTCGGACGTCGTTGTGCTCGATCGAACGCACAAAATGCATAGAAATTACACTGCACAAATTCGATTTATTCAAATGATCTCGTAAATGCGAGACTTGGAAAACTTTCATCGCCGCGTGCTTTTTTTTTTTTTTTTATTGGTGACAGTAAATCCGTATGCAACGTATGAAAAATGTTTATTTTAACAACACGCGTATCGCGTCAAATAATGTAGATGCGCGATACGTAGAAGCCGTAAAAGCGACGAAGGTTCACGAGGAATAAATAAAATGTATCCCCACCCTCCGTAAAATACGATATCGGATTATGACTTTGCCTCTATTCAATGCAAGAAGGGGAAATATATATATCAAAGGATAATAATAATTTTTCCATCTTTTACCGGCGCCGCGGCTCTTTTCGATCTAGCTGCATAGAAATTTATTAGCTTGCCGGCGGCGCGTCGCTAAATCGTGAGTTATCGCTGTTATCTCTATCGATGACGAACGACGACGACGACGACGACGACGACTACTACGACGACGACGACGACGACGACACAGACACGGAGTCGAGAATTGGGACAACGACCTCGCACTCGCTCGAAACAAAGAACGAGCGTGACTACAGCACTGCCTATGCGTGCTTTTACATGGCGCAAGGTGAAGTCTCCTCCTGGCCGCGAACGTGACTTACGTGATGCGTATATGCACTCCTCCACTTGGTTCCCGTCTTAAACGGCAAAACACGTCGAAGTCGATGCGAGACACGAGCGAGCATCAGCAATTCCGCCTATATAACCCGCTTCTAAATAGTAACGTCGTCAAGCGACTTGACGTCAGTACTCCACGTTCAGCTAGATGTCAGTTAGTCTATATCATTTAGGATCAAACAGTGTAATTACATGTAGAATCCACCGTACTTTGCGCGACGTTGTAATTTCGCCCGTATAATTTGTGCCGCGCCGCAATTTCAGCGAGAGACGCGCGAGTGCCGCGACGCGACGCGACGCGACGCGCCGAATACGCGCCGCCGAATGCGCGAGGGATGAATTATTACGCGCGCACCGACGCTGGGCAGCACGTGTGACACACGTGACGTCACGCGGAAGCTCGTGAAAAGAAAATACACACTGTTTCAAATTCCCATCTCCTGGTCGACCGCCGGCGAGGGCCGGGATGTTATTTCCGAGGTATTACTCGGATTTAACAGCCGCACCGAAAGGATGATTTTGCTGAATTATCTAAAAATTTATATACAACAAATATGAAAATAACTTGGATAAATCATAAAAATAATTACATGTAGGAAATTCACAAGCATAATAAAATTATCAAATATATATATGTATATTCTTCATCCTAAAATTTCATAACTTTTCCCTGATTTCCAGACAAAATTTCACAATTTTCCGCGACTTTCAATAATATTTAAACATTTTTTATACTTTCGTCCTAGATTTGAAAATCATTTATTATTTTGTTAACAAATGAATTTAGCATGGCAATGTATATAAATTAATGGATACTTGCATTGTGTGTTAATGTTCAAGTTGGAAATATTCTAAAACTACATACTCTCTAAATCTGAATCAGTAGATAGTTATTCTAATTATCCATATTTAACACTGATAATCCCACTGAGAAATCTTCGCAAACTTCCTTGATTTTTCTCTGCTTTCCAATTTTACGGCAACCCTGATAAGCAATGTTGCAAAAATTTTGATGTTCTCAGCAGCCAGCTTCGAGCGCTCTAAATATAAAAACGAAATTATTTTATATTTAAATTTATATCCAGCTCTAAATATCTAGCTAAATTATTATCCGCTCTAGTTAAGTATTTTTAAATATTTTAGCAAAACTCCTCTTTCTGCGCGCGGATTGAACAACAACGCGATGGATAAAATTTCGAACGAGGAAAGAGAGAACCGTTGCGTCGCGTACAACAACGCCTTGACTTCTGGTGCGAAAGGACGGCGATTAACGGTTCTCCGGTGCATTGTGTCGTTCTCGGTGCCGATCCTCGCACGGCCTGCAGGAGGGAAGGAGCGGAAGGCATTAAATTTTCAACGCGGTCGTACCCGCAGCAAGGAAATATGCTTTAAATGGCGATAACTATAAATAAGAGAACGCGCGTTAATTCTTTAGGAAGCCGTAGCTCGTGCTACCGCGAATCTCCCTCCTCGCCATGCATGTCGCCCCAATTTCATTTTCCAATCTACTTCACTCCATTAGATTAAATAGAGATATCGCTGCCTATATACTGCCGACGCGAAATACAATACGCGGCGGAATTATTTCTCCCTCTCAGGATAGTATTACGTTATATCGAATCTAATAAAAAAATAACTGTCGAGAACACACGTACACACATTCGGACTATAATTTATCTATAATAGCCTTTCTCGAAACGAAAAATCTAACAATAAACAAACGCACAGGCTTTTTTACTGCCAAAAATCTCTTTTTATGATGTACGCAGTGATATATCACATTTTCTATCAGATATAAACGGAAAGAATAATGTGTGATGTTTGTATCGCACGATATGTATGTATTGTATTGACCAATTCGGTTAACAGCCCGGAGATTTAATGTCGATCCTGCGTCTTACGGCATTAAATATAGCCTATTTTAAAGATTGCGTACGTTCATTTCTGTCTAATCCTCTTTGCCTTACCTTTCGTGACAAGAAAAACGAACGCACGGAGATCTCATAAGTTCAACGATAAGTGCACTGTCAAATGCACTCCAACATTACATCTGTCGCTACTCCCTCTTTTCGCAAATTCGATTGATTTATTGACGAAAGAACCGAGCAAACAGGCGCCTTCCTTGCCCAGGATACGAGCGACTTTTTTTCCGCTACGGCAATAATTAATTGCGTTTGTCCTGTTGCACCTTTATTTGTCCACGTAGAAAGTTTTAAACGGCGCGAACTTTCTTCATCAAGAGTGCGACATCGCAGTGCAACTTCAAAATTCACCTAGACCTTCGGATTTCTTTTGCATCAATCGGAATTCTATTTTCGTCTTACTTACTAAAAACTTTGAAGAGATTAACATATTCGTCAGCCACACACAAGATGATCTGTGATGGTTTCTCTTCAAAATTATAAGATTACGCGCTTCAGAAAAAATTCGTAAAAATAGCCTAAAAATCAAGCTTCTAGACTAGAATCTCCCCCCCCCCTCCTCTTAAAACAAAGGATTTCTACATGTAAGAATATAAATTTGAGAAATTTAATTCTCTAATATATTTTTATTATAAGTTCATATACTCATTGAAAACACAATTTGTTGGAAAATATTAGAGAGCTCCTGCGAATGGAAGAAAAAAATCCAGAGACTTTTTAACGCGCAATGATAAAAGTTAGAGGTTTCGTTTCTCTACAAACTGCCGTTGTTTGTTCGAATACGAACGAAGGCGAGGAACAACAGGCGGTGGAACTGCACGACGTGACTCTTTATTCCGTCGCTTCCGCCCTAAACCATCGCTCGCTGCTTCCGTTTTCTTCCGTATAAACTCGGTATTTATGCGACACAAATAAAGGACAAAGGAAAGTATCTCGGGAAATGGAGCTTTCCTGCGTGTACGAGTTCATACTACTGGGATTACTTCGCAAACGTGACTTTACATTATAACGAAGAATGATTCTGAGGCAATTTTTTGAAACGGTGGACTAGTGGACGCGTTTTTATTGCATTGAGATATAAACTTATGAATCACTGTATATCAATTGACCCTTGAAGCTTCGATGTAAAGTTGTACAATTGGATAATTGTCATTGCGACGCTGAATTTGCCATTAGAAGCGTATCAAAAAACAGTTTAGAAAAGCCGACGTGCCATTTATCTTGTCGCCTTTGGGACGCGCCATTCTGCTAGATAATCGAGGTGATAAATTTCACCGGGACACGCTGTATACATCCCACGTGTGCATGAAGCCTGCCGCATATCGTTCGGAAAACAATCAATCTACTCCAGAGCTTACCGGACGGTTTTCATGGACCATAGTCGCGATTTTGCCTGCCGAAAGCCAGACGACAGCCCGGGTGATTACGATCGGCTCCATGGCCCTCCAAACCTTTCCTCCATATTTATTCTTTGCCGTATTGCATGCCATATTCCAGGCACACCAAACACACGTGATACTAATATTTTGCACCGTTATCTGTAGGTCTTACGGTTGGTGGTTTCGCCGATATAAATTTTAACAGGTTTGATGTGCTTCGGACCAAAACAAACCCATAAGAATACTTAAGAACAAGACGCAAGAGCAAAAAAGAAAACAGTTGCACTTTAATGTAAATTATAATTGTATAATATTTGTACATATAAAAAAATAATAAATTAAAATTAAAAAAAAAAAAGAATAAATTTAGTACAAGAAATAATTTTCTAGTGCATATCTGCATATCCGAAGTTCTTTTTACTCTGCTATCATTTTTTTATGAGATGTATTTGCTCGTTACTGTCATATTCTTTCCTATCTAGTATTTCGAATGAAAAAGGAAATTTGTTGAATTTAATTTTAAGGGATATTTTTCACAATATCCAGCATTGGTAAATGTAACAATACGATATGGAGTGGCACCGAAGTGTCACTAAATATATTTTCTAATATTTTTGTAACTTGTCCAAACACTTTCGTAATCAACTATGTAAAGCAGAGTAAAAAAAAATTATTCAATTCACTTTATGTGCATACGAAAAGAATCATTACGATTGAATTGTTTCACAATCGAAATATTTCGTGTACGCCAAGAGAAATAAATTATTTTTTTTACCGTTATTCCAAATCATTCCATAAATTATCCTTTAAATATATTCAGCAAAAAAAAAATGTGTCTGCAGCCGGCAGTTTTACATTTCTGGATACGCCGCGGTGGCTACGATCTTCACCCATACCCAACGCACTTTTATGTCCCGTCCCAGGAGTTTGACAAGCTGCTATAGTCGCATAGAGTGGAAAGGGCAAGCTGGCATGACGACGGTGTCGAATTTTATGGTCGCGCCAAGGTAGAAGTGCGGAAACTCGTGGAAATCGGACGCTCTTTATTTCCCAGACGGCGGCTGGTTGGTAGCACAACGCGATGGTGACCCCGTCGAGAGAATTGCAGCTGCGCATCTGCGTCCCAAGGAAGCCTCGTTTTTCAATATCTTTGCGTAACCCCTTTGACATGAAATAGAAGGCGTCCATTGATTCGGGCCAATCGCCCGTAACGTAAACACCCGATAATGATCGAAACGTTTCGATTCGTGCATCGGGCCAAACCTCGATGAATGAGTATACGTTCCTCCCTCTCACCTCGGACGTTGTCAATGTTCAAGACCCTTTCCGTTCCTCGCACGACATAGTTATAAATAATTCAAAAGACCAAGTCATCGACACATTGGGGACATCGCCACGATCTGGTGATCTGACATTAATGATTGATAGTATCTAATGTCAAAGAAGCTAAGCGGAAAACGCGTTTGCTCACATGACGAATAACGGTAAAATTAATCGTTATTGGATTATTAGGGAATAAGAAATCTAACAAAAGCAATTATTGCGAAACAAAATCAATTAGTCGACGAGACAGTAAGTAATGAAAATATAGCAATTTGCTTGTGAAATAAAAATTGTAAAAATTCATATCAAAATATTATAAAGCATCAAAACACTCGCATTGACAAAATATGACTTCTTTCGCTCATTTGTACACCGAGAAAAAAATTGTTTATTTGATTAAATTAGTTTAGTTATTCTTATTGCTTTCATTGGAGAAAATGTGTATTTAAATCAAATGTAATACGTTCGATTTAAAAATATACATTTCTCATCGAAAGAAATAAAGACAAACTGACTTGATTTAGCCAATTTTGTTCAGTATTAAAATAAAGGTATTCTGCAATGCAATTTTATTCAGCAATGCGTAAACACTGATCGGAAAGTGTATTTGCATTGCTCATTCTAATGAACAGATCAAAAAGGATTAATGTATATCTGTGGCACGCAGGAGGCATTTCTCATGAAAGGATGAGGAAATTCCTAAATCCATCGGATCGTGGAAAAGGATAATGAACGATAACCCTTCCTCACTGGGGCGTCTGAAATACATCCCCTGAGAGATACGATTTTGCCTAACTGCGCGCATTGGGGATTTCGCTGTCCCGCTTAAAGACGACTAGAATTTCACTCCAGTCGGTGTAAACACAGGCGAGCGGTACTTAAAATTTCGATCCCCCTTGAATTTACCGCCGGTTAAACGAATCTACGAATATTTAGGCCCTCCATCTCGGACACGTGGCGTGGCGCGAGAGCGAGCTTAGCCCAAAACTTCCGGCTCTCGTGAGCCGTTGGTAAAGCCGCCGCAAAAGTTCGACCAGATATTACACTGGCAGTGATTAATTGCGAGCTTTGAAGTTTAACTCGGCGGGCTGGCGATCGCCGTAGGTAACACGCCTGTCCGGTTTCGTATTGTTATTGGGCAACCCTTCGCTCCCACGGACTCTAACGAGTCTGAAGCCCAGGATTAGCCACGTACAAGCATTTCACGCTGATTCGATTAAGTTCGCCACGTCGGAAGTGTTCTATTATTGGGGCGGAGGAGGGGCAGTACATGCTTTTAATTCAACGGAGGCGCATATCGACTTTCCGCTTTCCGCCGACGAGCGAACAAAGAGACGTACGAAACGACGATTGATTGCCGGTGGATCGAAACCGACAATAATTGAAAAACTTGACAGAGAAATCTGCAAGTACTACACGTGTGAACGTGCGAAAACCGATAACATGGATAAACGTGTAATACAATAATCGTTTTTTCATTAAATACTCTCTCTCTCTCTCTCTCTCTCTCTCTCTCCCTCTCTAATCGATGGTTTTCACTCTTTGACGGATCATCACTTTCGTTCATCGCAATTTAAATATTTTATTTCGCCGATTTTATTACGTCTTTCATGTGTTTGATACAAATGAATGGAATTGGAGTCAGACGACATCAGGTTAGTCAAATCACTCAATGATTTATCGAGCGAAAAACAGAAGTCGATTACGCTCCGAGGACGGCCGGATGTGCCGCCGAGAGAAACATCTTGTAACCAATTAAAAGAGACAAGCTAGTTCTCCGAAAGCGAGCTTCTCTAAGAATGTTTCTAAGTCATTTTCTTGTATCGCCATCAACACGTATCTATCTTTAGAACTTTTCGTCACGTTGAAAAAAAAAAAAAAACACGTAGTTCATCGTACATACACGAGAGATGCGTGGCAGAGTGCACAGATCGATACGATTCCGAAGAGCTATCCCAGCTCCCCAGACAATATCGACGGAATCGCCATTAAAGTCTATCCTCGATACGAGAAGCTCCGGGCAACTTCGGAGGCATTGAGTTTCCGTAATATCGCACGAAATCGCCTCCGAAGAGATCAAAGCCAGGCTTACGGATGCAAGCCACAGTGGCAGATCCCGCGCGACCATGCCTATTTGCTCGGAATTTGAGCTTCGATACCTCGATACTCTCTCTCTTTCCCTCTCCTCATCCTCGAGCGCAATTTAAAAATAGGAGACTTGTGACCTTAAAGCAAAATATACCGTAACATAAACAGATTAGAGTTAATCAATATTGATGATACCTTCCTTCAAAACAAATTAACGTTAACGAAGACGGGAGAGCGTGTTCGTAACTTATATATATATATATATCTGATCTAAAACAGATGCTGCGGTTTGTTAATTAAATGTAATAAAGTACCGTGTGGAATACAAGTTTTCTGGAAAAACAGAGAGTTCGCATTTCAGCCACAGAGACACATACAATGTACGTCGCGAAAAATCTTAGCTGGGAGAAACTCAGGATTCGTTCCGCGAGTCGTAATTGTGCACCGTAAGGTGATATCAAGATAGCCACCGCCGCCGCCGCCACCGCCGCCACTATTACATTCAACACGCGATTATTTCACAGGCAAAACAATTGCACGTTCATTTCGCAAAGAACGTTTCCCCATTTCCCCACCTGCCTGAGGGATATCATCGAGATTGCTTGATTTATTCTCCTCGTCGTCAAGTCGCCCCTCTCAGAGTTTAATGAAAGAAAAGGAAAATCTCGGCTTTGTTGGCACTTCCTGCTTCTCGTGCCAGAAGATACACATCATCGAAGGCCGAATGCATGAAGAAGAGGCTGGCAGCCGAAAATGCTCCAGCCCCTCCTCTCATTAACGAGAGAAGCCAGCGTGACCGACGATGACACTGTAGACGATCCACTTGACGACGTTACTTTGTCGACGTTTCCTCCACGATCCTCTGGCCCTCTTGCTTTTTTCTCTCATTTCCTCTTCTCTTCTACGAGCTTCTACGAGGGAAAGACACGCTGCTGCACGATTTACACTAACGTCTGTTCCACGTTGAGGCCGAATGCACCTGCTGGCTGGCTCCTTTCCAAACTCGGCGAATGATTCGAACGCGTGGCTCTGAGGCTCTACTCTTGATTTTGTTTCTATCCAATGTTGCGCAGGCACTCTATCAATTGGCGAAATAACGAGAGAGAGAGAGAGAGAGAGAGAGAGAGAGAGAGAGAGAGAGAGAGAGAGCTCTTACGAAAGCTAAAGACGTCATTTGTAAGGCAGATGTAATAGTGAATGACCGATTAATCTTAAACTTGGCAAAGCTCTGAGAAAGCGAGCTTAAAATTGTTTTCCCGATACAAGAAATAAGTAAAAAATACAATATAAAATTCTCAAATATAACAGAAATACAGTAATTCAAAGTTATCTATCCTACGTACATACTCTAATTTAAGTATCGAAGAAAAATGCTAACTTTTTTCTATTTTTTTATTAAACTCTTTTTTTATCGAACTCTTCTTGGATAAGATAGACGTATAGAGCGATTGTAATATACTCTGTCAAAGGCACTTAAGTTGAGGTAATCGATCCGCAATTATGGAAATTTCAAAAGCGAACTGCCCGCGACTGACACGCGTTGGTGATTATAGAAATATCGCAAAGTTCGAATGACGTTTGATTAAACGAACGGGAATTATGTAACGCTACGAATTATGATCGCTCGGTCTCGCAACTGTCCAGACTTCGCGGATAGAATTTCGATATCGATTATATCGGGTTGACACGTTGACACTGAGCGAGACGATGTTGCGAAGCGTCGTTCCCTGTCAGTCTCGTCTCGAGAGGTATTGCACTTAATTACGTACCGTCCAAAAAGTATTGGTTAAATGAAAAATAGTCGTAACCGTTGAACTTGATAGTCTAAAGATACAATCTTATACCAACGCGCAATCGGATCGTACGTCAGATACCTATCGAAGAGCAAAGGGCTTTGTCTAGTAATATAAGAAAATTTGCATAATCCAACCCAGAAAGGATTTTTAACGAGACAAAAAATGTGTCCTTGACTTACTTAATCTTGTCACAACTTTTAGCAAGCAATATAAAAATTAAACGATATCAGATCATATAATAATTCCAATTCTCTTTCTTCTAATTAAATAAGATTGACTTTATTATATCTCGAGACAAACGTAATAAATTTAAGTTTATGTATTCCTACATTTAGAATAAATCTTTACCAGCCTTATAATGCACAATGATAATATTTGGCATGAAACCGATGTCTAAGATCATTCATTCTAGATTTAAGAGTTTTCTACTTAAGAATAAAATATTCATCTAATAAAAGAATTCAAAGATACAAGTAATAAAATATTCCTCTGTTGACAATAAATGCGAGTGTCTCTATTAATCTTATTTTATGATAGATCAAAAAGTAATAGCATTAGTTCCTGAAAGCTTTTTTATTTACGAATGAAAGCAGAGCTCACAGATAATTATTTGTAATTAAATTAGATTCCTAAGAATTTTCCCAGAACAGTGCAAAATGCAATAAAATAGTTCTCATATACATAAATAAACGTTGGCATAAATTGAAATTTGTATTAATATCATTGATGTTATCGTTTATCTTCGGTAAAGATAATTATTAAGCCACGCGGGCATTCTATTCGCACATAAATCATCATATATACAAAAATAATAATGGAGTATAATATCTGACCGTGGCCACCGCTGCCGGCTCAAAAGAAGAATATAAACCATAACTCACGAATACATGGCGGAGATTCCGACGGAGCGTTTTCCTTTTCTCCGCTCGCAACCGCTCTCTTTCTCTGCCTCTCGTCTCTTTATCCGCGATCGCGATCGACGTCCGTAAAATCGTATCCGGCGCAACGAATATGACCACGATTAAGATTACGGCGATGCCGATGGCGACGGGACGCCGAGCGACGCCGATCGAAACGGCCGGGTCCGATACGTTATCTTAATTGCCCTCCGAGTACGACACGGCTCAGACTTCCAAGCGCACTGATTTTGCGGCGAAAACGTATGGGGGCCTGGCCCGTCGAACCGCGCGACTTTTTAATGGCGCACGAACAAAGATAAACTCAATCGCAAACGCGGCTGAGACCCGATCGCATCGCGATGCATCGCAACGAGTAGATCCGAACATACGGTCGTATCCGATAGTAAATTCAATTTTTAGAAGAATGATGTAGCGGCTCGAGCGCGAGCGGGTCAAGTTTGCTGCACGAGGTCTCTGTAGTAGAAGCAAGGCTTCACAAACTGGTTTTGCTTATTTAAATTTTATATATAAAACATACACCTCCGAGAACTTATTTTTGCCAGACTAAATGTTTACATTTACTCGCACAAAATAGAATAAAATATATCGGGACTGCGAAATATATCGAAAACGAGCACTCTTAAAAAAAAAAAAAGAAAACGTCTTAAAAATTTTGTATGCTGTATTTTATACTGTACATACAAGGAATATCAAAATTTTCTATAAAGAAAAATCGATTTGCGATCGTGCGATCTTCCTAAACACTAGATGTAGACGTTTCTTATTTACTAAACAAGCCAAGTGAATGAATTTTTATGGAAAAGAAAATGATAAAAAAAGCTAAATATTTCAGTCAGAACATATATAACTGATAAAGAGTCAAAATATTTAAAAGCCTATCATTTTACACAGGAATATTTATCTAAAAAATAAAAAAGTCACTAATAACCGCTATATTTTTAGTGAAACGATAATTCGAAGATATTTGTAAAAAATAAACTGAGTAATCATTTTTCTTAGCAATAGAGAATGATATTTTTCTGTGTGCGTACAAGAAAATTGATATGAGATCAAAAATACTTGTTAATAACTCAATTATTCGCAAAATTCTTTAGATTGAAGACTTGGTGTAAAAGTAAACTGGCGCAGATAACCCAGCTATTTTTCTAAACTAGCACGAAAATTTTTCTATTTTAACCTACATAGCCGGGAAAGAAGTATCATTGTATTAATATAAGATAGACGGCGGTGCCTTCGCATGAACGTAATAAATCTCTCGTGTCTTCGCCTCCGTTACCTATTCTCTTACTCTCGGCTTTCTCCATTCTCGCTGTTTCGAGGGAACGAGCAAGCCGCGACCAGGGCTTGGACTCGTGTATTTATGTGCCATGGCTTATTTATCCTCGCGCGTCCGCGCTCGATAAATCGCGTGCGCGAGAGAAACGGAGGAAGAAAGAAAGACAGAGAGAAGCAAAGCTTTTCCATGCACGCTACTAAGCGATACATCCGAACTACGATCGTCGCGGCGCGTCGCAGCTGCACGCAAAATGCAGCTGCGACTAATGAGAGCCGTCCTTGCAACAATGCCGATATGTCGATAGAAGAAACGAGCGCGATAATTCTAGCCCAGGTAATATCATGTTACAAAGAGAATCTGCGATCGTGCTTCGTGTCACCAAGGAAATTTGAACGCGTCGTCACGAATAGAATTAAGGGAGAACTTCTCAAAGTCGATACTGATACTTTTGATGATTATGCAGTATCAAATCTAATACAAGACTTTACAAGCAAGATAATTACTTTTTTTTCTTCGTATATTTTTCTAATAATTGATTTGTGTTATGTTGCCTATCATCGACTATTGAATTAAGTGGGTAAAATGAAGTTGCCACGGCAGATCTAGTTTTCTTTAAAATGTTGTTTTGGAAAAAAGAAATAAAGTATTGTCTAAAAAAATTGCTCGAAAGTCTCGAAATTCATTATTTTTACATTCCTCTTATGAGGGTATAACTAACAAATTTTTCTATTACGTAACGTATCAGTTAAAAATATAAATATACGAAAAGAACGACATTGTCAGAGTATCTGAAAATGTAATTAGATATAAATCTGAAAATAACTTTGTGGGATCATCAAAATACATAGGAAATTCAAGCATGGGAAATTCAAGACAGACAATGCCGTAGAATGTTTTGACATTCTGGCAATCAGTTACAGAGTTAAGCGTCCTACATAATTATTTTGTGTGTGATCCGACGAAATTATTTTTATATCTGACTAGAATTTTTAGCTCCAGCAAAAATCGTTTTTCCGTGTATAAAATTAAAACTTTTTGGATGTTCCAAACATCCCCCGCTTATCAACACGCATATCTTTGAACCACCTATTATCTACTTATTACACATCAAGATTAAATTATCTAAATATTGATAAAACGAACGCGTACAAAAAAAAGAGTCGCTCTAACGAAAGGGATTCTTCAAGACGATATCAAAACGCGAGAAGTTGAAACGAGCTCTCCACCTTCTCGTAGCCCATCCCGTCCGTCCAGTTCGTTGCGCATTGACTTTCTCAGCAAGCAATTTGATCAAGGGTGAAAAGCGGTGGGCAGCAAAAGCGGGCGGCAACGAAGGGAAGATCCTCGAGATCGTTTGGGACGTAGGGAACGAGGTCGCGCAGCAACCATGATCCCGGGGATCGAAAAAAGGTTAACGACCGCCGCTCGAATCGCGACCCAGCTTTTGGACTATGGCGTAGAACGACGTCGTTTCCCTCCCACGCCGCCGTGTCCTTATCTCACCCCCTTCCATCCGTCCTGACCCTACCCGACGACAGTGACGAGAGAGAGAAAGGCGACGGAGACGAAGGAGGTTTAACGACAACTCGGGGTACGGAGATGGAGAAGAGAGCGATGCGCGATCGGTCAAAAAGTTTCGCCAGAACGAATCGAGACAGCTGCTTAATCTCGCGGCGACAAAGCGGACGAAAGGGGATATAGGATTTAACGAAGTAATCGATATCACAGCCTCAGATTTTTTTCCGTATCGATTCGCAAGAAATTTCCGAGCAAAACCGCGTTTCTCTTCCCTCCTTCTCTTACACGATAGCTCAAACGCAATTGCTCGTGGAGAGCGGCAGAGTTACGAAATAAATTACACAAATGATTCGGAAAATTATATGGGATTTGGGGAACAAATGTCTTATGTAATTTAATCGCAAAGGTATTTGATGACGAAAGAAATATTGCGCCGAAAGGTGGTCCTTTATATATTTTTTTTTTTAAGAAAAATAAATATATTAACATCAATTATAGCTATTATGAAATCTTGGTTGCAAAAATACTTCACATTCAATAAATTATAGAAAATTTAAATGACTTTATTAATTCCTGGAAGATATTCCAATAATTAGGTAAAAAGATGACAGACCGGCTGAACTGACAAATCGAGCTGAGTTGCAATGGCACGGTCCAATTAATTCATTCACTTCCCAGCGAGATGACCGTGAATTCTTGGAAATGTCACAACAGAAGTCAAGTGGTAATTATACAATTATGCAACCGGATACCTATTAAATACGTGACGAGAAATAAGTCAGTATACGCAGTATATCTTCCATTTCCAGTTATCTTAAATACAAAGCACTACCTAATTAAGTCGCCATTAACAACGATAATTCACAAATACCTAAATCATTAGCTATCACAAAATTAATTAAAAGGATTATCTTAAAAAAAAAAACTGACGACAATGTGCAATATAAGAGATAAGATAATACTTTTTCATTATTTTTTGGTTATCGGGCGAATAATATCCATTATAATTAAAATTAATTAAAACGCGGTCAATTATCATCAAAATTATCGGACACGCAACAAAATGAATTAATATTAAACTTATTTTTAGATACATGTATATATATTCGTGACTTTTATGTCCCCAATTATTTGCGTTCACCAACGCAGTCATCATATATGTTTTACTGGGATATTATAACCAATTCACCCCGCCCGCTCTCACCGTTCCTGTTCCATGTTCACGAGCGCTAAATCAAATTCATTCGTTATTCGATATACCGGCGCAGCGCTTCGCACATATGTGCATATGGCAGCTCTCTGTGCGTCATAACTCGGTGGCGTCTGCATTTTTCAGCGTCCAACCCGTTCGACGCTTTTCCTGCATTTTCCTCGCTTTTATCCCGGCGGGTCCGCAGAGAATCGTGAAGATTTAAGGAGCACGAAGGAACAGGAAGTCCGCATTGCCGGAAAAGCAGCCGCCGGTGGTCCCATAAAGAAGGTGAAACCGCGGATCGGATCGAGAGGCATAAGAGACCTCCTTGGCCTTTCGTCTTTTCTTTCATACCGAACCCGGTTGATTCATTCACCGTTTACTTATTCAAGAAATGAATCAATCGAAAATATGTATCTAATCTATAAAATTTCACTTCCATTTTTTTTTTTTTTTTTGATAAAACAACAAAAAATCGTAACGATAAAGGAAATAGACAAAGTTTGCGACTACTTCTAATCTCTTGAGTTGAATAATATTTTTTTTATTTTTAACTTCCATACGTGTCAAAATATAAATCAATTCATTTCTGTGATTAGATTTGAAGTAAATAACGTCCATATTAACGTATGTAATTAGTAAGAAAAGTAAATTTGAGTCAAACTTAATACAAATTTAATATTTTTCAGTTAAATTATTCACCTCTATTGTTTTAGTTAAATTAACAATATACTAATAGGAGTAATAGCGACCTATAGGAATGATTAAAATATAATAATTGAAATTGAATCTAATTTGACATTATAAATTTGACAGTGTACAGACATCGAGCGAAAAAAAGAGATAGTAGGCAAAAAGTATAATTTAAAAAACGTTAATTTTAATCCTACAAATTCGCAAATTAGTATCAAGTAAATCTCGTATGTTTTAACCGACACCGAATTTTTTCGTTCGTATTTTCTGTTCAAACGCATCGATACGCGTCTCTCAGAATCCGCGTTTACGTAATCAAACGTTTTACGGAGACACGAAGATTCACGAAGACGAATTCGTCTACCCGTTTGGTGAAGTTGAAGCTCTTTCGAAGCCGAACTTCGGAAACGAAGTATTTGCGGAATCATTCTTGATTGGCTACTGAATTCACAGCGTGGAAGATGCGGATAAAGTTTCCGAAAAATATCTCCGGGGAGTCCGAAATGTCGGCGTCGTTCGCTCGAAAACATCAAGCGCGAGGAAGCACAAGCTCCTTTCCACCATATATAACTCAAGGAAGGATAACTATTCAGGAACGTAGTTAGAAATTAATTCCGCAGGATATATCCTCGTTTATATTCCACGCCTATTTCGGATTATTAACTGTAAATAATTACAATTGTTTATCAATCTCGTTCTAATAATATTCATATTTATCTTACGAAACTTTCCATACAATTTACGGTTCATTAGATTGTTATTAAAAATTATTTTACCAATATCTACATCTATATTGTAAAGTTTCACTTTTATGCTTACATCATTCATACATATGCAACAATAAAACATGTAAAATTTCAGAAGGGTGCGAACGCACCCCTGCATCTTGCGTAACATACGTCTCTGATCTCGACTATGAGATATTCTTCCTTGCGTTCTCCGCAGAATACTCGGTCATTTCCTCCTCCATCTCTCTTTCCCTCAATGTTACTATGATACGACGCAGTAAAATCTCTTCCATCCATTTTCTTCGTGCTTCCTCTTTCGCGATTATGCCGAGAACGAACCCAGTATATATCCGTTACCGAAACTGGCTCTCTTCAGCTATCGCACCACGAGAGAATCGATAGACGACGCGTTCGCCGTCACCGTCGTCGTCGCCGTCGCGATATCTGTCGCACATTTGCCAAAGGAACATAGCTCCGTCGCACGAAGGAACCAGGAATATTCGTCAATCGTATCACCGGAATTTCATTCGCCTTGTCGACGCAAATTTTCTCGTGATTTTACCGCGAAATCATTTACGCGATGCATTATCCAATGTTTAACCGAACCGCTGTAGTATTTCTTAAAGTGGATATTAATTAAAACTTTAGTTAGGTAACTAATATAACTTCTTGCATTTCGAAAATAAAAATATTCTGCTGATAAAAAATCGAGTTGAAAATGAATAAACCAGAAGATTCTATAATGATACCGACGTATTAATTTAACACAAGAGAAATATGTTAAAAGATAACACAAATATTATTTAAAAAAAATAAATATACAAAAGAAGTAATACTGACACAGTTCATACATAAACCGTAGAAGCATATTTTTTTCAATAAAATTAACATTTATGTTAAGTTAACACTTATTTTATTCATTTATCTTAAAATTTACGTTGTAAAACCCAACGTTTTGTTGTTTATTTAATCATAAATTGTGTTATTTTGACACTAAGAAATGTTGAGAGAGGAATATCAATTTAACATAAATTATTTAAATAATCCATAATCACATTATATTAAACTAATATTCGAATATATGTTAAAAATTTAACACAAAATTTTGACAAGGACTTGAGTCGATCATTTTTAACTCGAATACGAAATGTTTTTTATTATAAATCAGAATTCTAAATTACTCGACTAGAATTCAACCAGAAAATTCGAATTTTCCATTTTTAATCAGAATTCCAATTGATGCAAGCAGACTTTTTTTTTAGTGATCGCATAAAAAATATTTGTAATGCTGGTGATTTTCTTTCTCTCCAGATCAAGAACGCTTCTGAGATCGGTCGAAACGGTAACAGACTCTCCCGGTTAACGACTGGCCGCATTGGCGATTCCGCACGTAGAATAGCACAGAGGCGGCCTCGACGATTCATGTACGCACGCACGCACGCACGCATGCACGCATACGAGCATGCGGCACGGCGGCCGTCATGCACCACGACCGCGAACAATGACATGGATGCAGCGGCGGACGCAGTAATATTATGCATCGCGAAAATATATCGTGCTTGCCCGGCACGCCGACCAGAGAAACAGGGACCGACCTGAAAGGGGTAAGCGTGACAGAGAGTACGGAAAGGGAGAACAGGGAACGACGGGCGGACAGGGAACGACAAATGTTTATTGCGTACGGTATATAGTGAGTGAGTGAGTGAGAGGGAGAGAGGGGGGGGAGGGTGCGTGCGTACGGTAATTGCGATGCAATGGGAACAGCACGGGACACAATGGAGGAGAAGGTGGACCGCCTCTCCGGTTTCGTCCCCGCATCCTCCTCCTACCCCCCTCCTCCCCTCCCCTCCCCTCGCAGTGTCTCGCTTTTGGCCATTTTCGGGGGGCACCTCCGGTCCGCGCTACGTCCGGCTGTCGTCCGAAACCGCCGTTCTGGAACCGCCAGCTCGGTGGCGGTATGGGCAGCGGTTGTTACGATGCCCCCAGAGGGAGAGACCGGGCCCATGTATGTGTGTGTGCGCGCGCGCGTGTGTGTGTGTGTGTGTGTGTGTGTGTATTGCGTTGCGTCCAGGCGCGCGTTGCGTTGTCGGCGCAGGTGTAATTTACCCGATGGGTATATACACTGTTACTATGCCGTACGACTTCCTGGCTTCTCCGTTCCGTCCGCCCTCTCTCGTTCCACATTACCGTCGCCTGACGGGAGAGACGACAAAGACGAAGGCAAGAGAAGCGACTGCGCGCGACATTCTTCCACGAGTATCGACAACGACAACGAGAAGAAGGAGGCAATCGCATCGCCCGAGGCTGGAAAGCTGCTCGTCGTAATTGGAAAATTGCGTAACGCCGACGTCGCTGTAATTATACGACGCACCGGTGTGTAATCGATACGTGCAGCGACCTCGAGTCGAACGTTTTCTTCCAAGTGGTTGCGTTTTTTTCCAAGGCCGCGCCGTGAGCGCCCAGCGCGGACATGAGAAATGTCACGTCGCCCCAATGCATTTATTTCTTACATAAATACATTAATTTTCCATCTTCAACCGCTCGTACAGCGGTATTAATTCATAACTGGCCCATATCTCGATCATACTTCTGTTAATTCGATCGACGCCGTTATCTTTAATCTAGATTAACACATATAATTGAGTCATTCACGCCCTGCGTATTTCTTTTCTTTGGGGAATACTGGAATCATCTGACTAAATAATATTTTCTATCCTTTTCTTTTTTTTTAATACACAACTTTACAAATAGTTTCGAAAGATATTTAAGTATATGAATACGTAATGATCAGTTAATAATGTTTGCATAAATATAATATATTTCATAAATACTTTCTAAAGATATTAAAGTATTTATATGCAAGAATCGCTTAATAATTTTTGTACACTTATAAAAGTGATGAAAATGAACTCGAGACACGAACAACTCATCGTGCGTAGTAAAATAAAAAAACCGGAAAATCATGTACAGATTAAAGCTACTTTGGACGTAGCGATAGATGTTATGATCAATTTAATCTATAGAAAGAAAATTTCTGCTAGGAAAATAATACATGAAATGTAAAATAGGTGGATCCAAGATGCGGCACATCGTCGAATCTCACGGACTTCCGTATTTTAATAACATTTTCCACGCACGTAAGAACGATGAATCGAGTGGTACTCGTGCAGGTCATGGACTTACGCTGGAAATTCGTCACTTCGTAATTCCAGGCGGATTCGTTCGAGCGTGTGCACGTCGGGAACATCCGCCCTCGTCGGCGAGCCACTTTCCTACGACCATTATTTCCGGCTGTCACGATCGGCCAGCCCGAGCGTTCTTACTTCGCATCCCATCGTCCTTTAATTCCCCCCACATGACGTCCCCCTACTGGATATCTCCTCGTCCTCTTCTCGTCTTCTTAGCGTTTCCGCGCGCGCACGCGAGTCTATGCCGGAAGCGATTTATCATACTCGTTATTCCGTCCATCGATGCAAGTATCGTCGTTTACTGCGCCGAGCGCGAAGCAACCTATTTACTCGTACTCGCTCATCTTCCTCCATTTGCGCCCAACTTCTTCTTTTCACTCGCCCACGCGATAAAAAGACCGGTGAAGACCATCGCTCGTAAATTTCGATCGCAGTTCCGCACATTTCGACTCCCACGCGATCCGAAAAGTTCGTAAACGCTCACGTTTCGTATGGTGACGATGACGTAACGCGATTACGCGAGTTCCCGCGAGAGAAACAGTTATGCGAACTTATGCGAGAAGAAGCTCCTTCGTCGCGTCGCGCTTAATGCGATATTATAAGTAAAACAAAATCTCTTTCTTTCAAAAATTATTATAGTTATATATATATATATATATATGTATACAATAAAACATCTAATGTTATGTATTTAGATCTGGTTGCTTAATATAGAAATATTTCAGAAATTTTCGTAGCTTAAATAATATGCGAGAAAATTCTCTATTCCTACACTATTAAATTTTTTAAACTCAATTAAATATTACACAAAGTTATATTAATTTATCAGTGTTCAAATATATCAGCTTATTTTCTACAATAAAATGTAAATAATAATATAAATATAGCTTTTTTTACTTCAAAAATAATTCAACTAGAAAAATTATGTTTCCCAGAAAATAGAAAAAAATATTTTCAATCTAACAGAAAATTATTGACTAATCAAATAATATCCACAAAAGGTAGCTATTCTTAATATGATCAAATATCACTTTTGTTATTTTCGTTTCGTAATCCTTAAAAAACTCTTTTTGAGTCGTGACGATTTTTTTTAACAATCCTTTTTTAGTTGCGACAATCTTCAAAATTAAAAAAAATTACCCTTGTTAAATCGTATACAACAAATCGTAAAATATTTGATATTTTAACAATTTTTGTATGAAATTAAGTTTACTTCTGATGCTTGATGCAAGGTAATGTTTATTTAATTCATTCACGGTAATAACTCGAAAATCACGTTTCTTAAGTCTTATCACCCTTGAAGTAAGGGAGCGACGTACATAAAGCTTATTTACGTGCGTAGGTGTGATTTTATATTCGGATTGTCGTTAAGATTAGATTAACCCAGATTAAGCACACCGTACGCGACGCCATTAACAATGTCGATTTTACCAACGGTAACGGTTGTCCGCAAGTCTTGAAAACGGGTTATCCCTATTCGCCGCGATTCTCATCGATATACGGTGCCGGCATTAATGACGGCCGGCATAATAACGGGGATTAACCTTATTACCGCGGATACTATTATCGCTGTAGGTCTTCTTTATGGGCGCGGCAAAGTGTTCCGTGGTCGCGGCTAATTACGTGCTCTCGATGACGGTGGACGCTCGTGACGATCGTCAGCCCGGGTTGGCCGGCCCGAGTTGGGCCATTTGCGTGCATGTAACGATTAGCAAATAATTAATTGCTGCACGTGTGTACGAACATGCGTGTCTACGCCTTAGTCAATACGCGCGCGCCGGTCGATGCATCGAACGGTTCGATTAATATTATTATTACGTCCAAGCGTTCTCTTTCTTTCTTTCTTTCTTTCTCTTTCTCTTTATAGCCAGTTAGGTATCCTTATATTACATTTATGATCACATCCCTTACACGCTTGTATATCATTCTAATTTATTCTATTATCTCTATAATTATATATACTGACACATAATTATAATTACTGATATATATCTCGATAAAATTTACTCGCTGTGCTTCTGTTCGCGTTTCGAAAACTCGTAAAAAGAAAATGAAAAATGTCTAATTAGAGATATATTAATAACCTCGAAATATCATACAGATAAAAGAACTTTAAAAATAAAAAGAGGAAAGAGTAGAAGAAAGATCTATATTATGATTTTTATCCTTATATTGTAAAACCTTCACAAAATATAATATATGTTCGTTTTATATATAATAAATTTAATAAAATTAGAAATGTTTTTTTCTTTAACTTTTCAAGAAGAAGCTTGTACGAAATTGTTTTCATTCGTGTCTAGTATAGTGATCTTAAAAAGTCACTCCAAACGATTTTGTAGAATTTCCACTTTTAAAAATATTATAAAAAAGAATTTCAACTCTTAAAAAATTTTCTATAATCACTCATAATTATATACTGATATATCTCGATCGGAATTTATTCGCTGTGTTTCTGACCGCATTTTGAGAATTCATAAACTATATGTATAAAATGAAAAATATCTCTAATTAAAAAAATATTATTAATCTCGAAATACCATGCAGATAAAGAAACTTTGAAAAAAAACAAAAAGAGAGAAGAAGAGAAATCTATATTACATTTTTATTCTTATATTGTCAAATATGTGTACATTCATAATATATAATAAATTTAATAAAATTACACAAATACCTTTCTTCAAGTTTTTAAGAAGAAATTCCTACGAAATTTTCTTCGTCCATGTCTAACATTAGCGATTCTAAAAAGCTCGCAAACAATTTCGTAGAATTTTCACTTAAAAAATGCAGAAGCGGAAAATTGAACTCTTTAGAAATCGAGATCTTTAATTGCAGATATTGATTTCTAAGTCGCTGGTAACTTGAAAGAATTTTCACGTCTAGCAGAAATCTCCGCGTCGGAGAAATTTTCCGATGCCAGTGCATTGCGTAGACCTCCTTTGTAACAGAGAACCGTTACACCTTAGCGCCGGGTAATATTCATGCGTAACTAATCTCCCGTCCGCCGCATTAACATCCCGATCTAGATTGCGATCCACGATTCACCGCACCGGATCGCGGTGTAATCGGGCGAGGCGCTCGGCAACGAGATGCCTGCTCCGGGAAAGTGGTCCGGACTATTGACGCAGAGAGCCTCCCGGATGCGGAATCTCCTAAGTTCCGGTACGGCGTGGTCCGTTTCTGGATGCAAGCGGGCCGAGATTCGCGAGTTTCGACGTAGTTTCCGTGGAATTCACCGTTCGTCCGTTCTCGCGTATTCTAGCGCAAATGGAGGCGGAAGGGGAGAGATCTCTTACGTGAAATTTGCAGGCGCAACGACAGCGTTTAAAAGACGCCGGCGACGAGACGTCGAGCGACGCCAATGTCGCTGCATTTTGCACGAAACCCCTCCCCCTACGACGTAGGGAAAAGGGTTCGCGACGATTCCCAGTTTTAATAGGATTTTCGTGTGCACTGAGAATTCCATTTGGTCGGAATTAATGAATCTCTTATTTGGATATGAACAAATAGATCCTTGGTCGACGCGATAAAATAATAGTTGATGTCAAAAGTTTGATTATTGTAACATTTTACTTATTTCTGACAACACCACAAGTAAAACGTTAACAGTAACAAATTTTTTGCTTGAATTATATTATTGCATCACACTCAAGGATTTACTTGTCCAAACAAGAGATTAGCTGATTCAACCAAGTAGAATTCTCAGTATGTGTATAAACTAAACAATATATTTCATTACGCTTATCTATATTTTGCGATGATCTACGATATATTCGCAGCTGATAGGAATCAACGAAGGACCGTTTCTCCATCAGTAAGCCACTCGATACCATGCCGCGACAAAGCGCAGCGGAGCGAAAATTATCGACGCAGCGTTTCACCTTAAATCAAATCAGCTGCGTATTAGTTAATTAGCTGTCCTGTAACCGTGACCCGTTACATTGGCAATAATTTCTGGAGCGGAACTCGTACATTTCCTGATTACTGTGCACTCGTTCACGCGTAAAGTTTTAATACACGCTCGCGTCATGGAAACGTACAGGACAAATTTCATTAAATTAAATTTAAGATTTAACAGTCAATTAATTTCCAACGTTGAAATAGAAAGTTGCAAAAAACAAAGTTCTGGTTGAGAACGATTCTGATGCCTGTGTTTCTACCAACTAGTAGATTAATATTTCTTTGCAAATTTTAAGATGCTTCTTAGCATCATTGTTAAATTGATTAATTCAATTTAGAGATATATAAATATTTCAGCTCAATTTACAATTACGTTTCTCCGACAACAAAGTCCGAATCGGCACGCAGTTTATAAAATTGAAAAACGTATTTGCAAAAATGTGCATGCTCTATGAAAATTATTAAACATCAAGATACATTTTAATTGAAAATAGGATTATTTTTCTTCATTGATTTAATCAAATTTCCAATTATAATTATATATATATTGTAGATTAACTTTAATCCCGCTTTAACTTACTAAACGTGCTTATCGATTTTACCATATGTTTCCTCGCTAAATGGTAGTAATCAATATTGGATTCGAGTCAATTCGTGACTCGAGTACGGAGGGTTCGTGATCCCATCTCCATTTAGCGTTGAATACAACTGTCTGGCTTCGTGTTTCGTTTATCTAATACGATGATCGCGCTTAATACGAGATGGGAATCAAGGCGGTCACACATTTTTCACCGTTGTGAACGTCGCTTAAACGCAAGCACCGACTCGGTCGAGGCTCTCTTGATTTCACGCATACGTATCCGACTGCTGAGTCAGTACGCGTACGTGTATGCATACGTGTGCACGTCACGCACGCGTGTGTCGGTGGACACGGGAGGGAGGGAGAGTGAGTGAGTGAGTGAGTGAGTGAGTGAATGAGAGAGAGAGAGGAGACGAGTGATGGAAGGCGGACGGGTCATCGACCCTGCCGAGCACTGTTTCTAGCAGAATAGCTCTTTTGCCAGCGAATGTGTGTCACGTGTGGCACACTCGCCGCGCTCTCCGCGGCGAGCACGGCCGCCGCTTGCGTGTACCGCGGTGCGTGTGAGAGTGCGATCGCGCATGCACGCTTCTCCTCTCCTTGCATCGCGCGAGCACGCACAGTTACCTATACCTATACCCTACACTATAGCGACGATCGCGAGTACCGCGCGTCGGCACACATCGCATCGAGCGTTACCGCGTCGACTCACGCACGATCCTAACGCACGATCGGGTGCGTGTCACGCGAGAGACGCGCAAGTCGTATCGCGAATTGCGAATAAACCGCGTGTCGCGGGGTGAAAAAGAATTTTTCAATAGAGAATTTTCAATTTCTGCCGAAGAAAGAGACGCGCGGAGAATCTTTAGCATTATATCTCCCTCAGAGAAATTTCAATTTGTAACGTTGAAATATTAATGTATATAATACGATGCGTTTAACCCTTTCGGCCTTGGCTTCTATAGCGATGGATATCAATTTTCCTGCAATTTATAATACATAGCTTGAAAAGAGGAAATAATACTTGAGTCCCAAAGCGCACCGTAATGATCATCAGTCTTGTAATCACTGATTATGAAATTCATACGTCATTTATCAAATGATACAATATCGTCTTGTGCCAAGTACGCTTAGCATAGTAACAACCCAACGAGATAAAAGCGAGAAATTTATTGATTATTTTTTATAGATTGTGCTTTATATGTAAATTTATTCTTTAATACATGCTACGTAATATTTATTTCCCGCAATAAAAATTAATAACCGAGTGAGTTAATAAGATGATTACATCTGATAGTGAAATTAAAAATTTCACGCTGAAACGAAAGGATATTAAAACTTATATTTATTTTACAATTAATCAGAAAAATTATTAAATTTTTCATCTTCGATCTTCAATTTTTATCTCCTATGCATTATGTTGTGAGTTACACACGTACACACAAAATCGTATTATAATCTATTTTACACTTAAAAAATTCCTAAATTTTAATTAATACTTGTTTGAACTCTAAGTAAATATTTACTAAATGTAAATATATTTATTCGAAG
>NW_017304228.1:738224-745686 GCF_001594115.1 Trachymyrmex septentrionalis | reverse complement strand
TGTGTGTGTGTGTGTGTGTGTGTGTGTGTGTGTGTGTGTGTGTGTGTGTGTGTGTGTGTAAGATATATATGTAAGATTCACAAATTATAAATATTTAGATTTATTAAAAATATATTAGAAGTCTATATAAAGAATTTATATAAATTCTTTTTCAGTGTACACAAATTATATAATCTTTTGAGAAAGTAATGCCTCCCACACGTCCTTTTAAAAGTTCTACTCATCAAAGTAGTTAAAGTTCTCTCAGTCAAGGTTCGGGATGATTTGAGACGTCTATCGTCCAAGATCTACACCAAGAAACGGCGCGTTTCTATCTCGGTACGAAGATCGCCGCGAGCATACACATACGTAGACGAATCGTTTCCATTTAAACTCTTACACACTATTGTACCTGTTCTCTCTGAGAAAGGTGTGCTTTAGTAAAGCTACCTAGTATAACAGACGCGCTTATATATTCCTTCGTAGCATCGAACGTCGTGCAGGTTGATCCCAAGCAAGGGAAAATCGGAAAATTTAGAAGCGCGTATAGCTCTCGCTCGATTAAATAGCAAAGCTTTAGTAAACATATATGCGTAAGTTAGATTAGAGATTTGCTACTAGAAAGGTTTCCACACAGGTTGATGGTAGATGTACCTCGCGTGGAGGTACATTTATGAAAATCATTCCATCTAATGCAGTAAATATTATCTAATTAAATATATTAAGAATATAAAAAGATACATTTCACAATAGATATATTTCATACTGAGTTAATTATATTTTACTAGATAATATTTACTGATTTAAATAGAAAGCTCTCAGTAGACCTACATTCGTAAATCGACTGCAAGTAGATCACTTAATCATACTACTTACAGTATAATGCTACCTCAAAATTGCTTGATCCCTCTTTTAATCAATAGAGAAACACGCGAATCCTGAGTTAAAGTTGCCTGATATCCTCATGAGAAAGTCGTTTGATTAGTACGATTGATAGTTATTTTTCGTTTGGCCAATAAAACATTGGGTGGGTAAGCGATAATTTTGATCGAATCAAAATGGCCGATAAAAAGGCGAACAAGCGAACAAAAAGTACAACTCTGAAGAGTTTTCTTTTCTCGAGAATTTCTCAGTCCGAGATTTCCGCAACTCGTGGGGAAAATCGTTCGGAATAACGCGGACAGGAAGGAATCCGCAACGGGATATGGATCGTTCTTTCTGGCATTGATCCACAGAAGAGAGGATTAGCGTGGCGAACTGAGAGAAGAAAGAGAGAGAGAGAGAGAGAGAGAGAGAGAAAGAGAGAAAGACAGAGAGAAGTGTAACATTACGACACGGGCCCGCGCGAAATAATTGCCCTGGCTCCGGACGGAACCGAATAATTATCGCCGAGTTGAGTCGACGGCCCGCCGACTTTTCCTTATGTAGAAATAACGCGTTTCGCAGATTAAGAGTTCGCGATAGGGAGCCGCGCCGCGTATAATTGCTTCTGAGAACGGCTCGTCGCACTTTTATCGTCGCTCTTTCGCGAGAGCGCTCGCGAATCGTGATTTATTCGCGACCAAGTCAAGACGGACAGTACGCCGCTCCATGCACGATGGATTCGTGCAACCAGCATGTGGAACGTTAGGAGCAGATACTCCTTATCTCTGGATCTTCGAGGCTCCGGACTGCTATCTTGATAAACGTCGGGAATCAGACTACGTGGACACAATGTTTCTCGCTCAAGATTAGCTCTGGAATTCATTGGCGAGAGATATCCGCATCTCTCGTGTTCGACGACATTCCGTATGACAATGCAAATTTCCATCGAGCATCGAGAAATTCGCGACGGTCGTTACCCGATGCTTCCGTGACATTTTGCTCAAATATGCCGCGTTGCGAAACGAATGTAAAAGCATCCGGTCATGTTTTAGCGGAACGAGATACGATTTATGTACAGTATACCAACGACTTGCGATTTTTTTAACTATTTTTCTCCTCTCTCTCTCTCTCTCTCTCTCTCTCTGTTTCTTTTCTCAGATAATAAAGTGACTATTTATAACGACGGACATGCGTCTTCAACGTCTTTTTCAAAACACATCATAGCTTGTCGACTTATGTTCGAGATGAAGATTTTTATTGGCAATGTTTGCGTGTTCTCTTGACATTTTTCAAGACTCTCGCCTTGACCTTACTTCTTTAGAATTCGAAATTTATTTACCACAAGATATCGTGTAGATATCTTGTATAGACGCAAGAAGATACAATCTTGGTTAAGAAGCTGCAATCAATTGCAGTCAAAATTTTTCTCACAAAAAACTCAATTTTGATTCTATCTAAATCTATCTCGATTAATATATGTCATTTTTGCTAAGAATTTTCTGTTTTGTAATATATAATATCTTATTATGTTCCATTTAATAAAATTAATTTATTTGTTGTGACATAATTTAAAAATTTATGCCAACGCAACCAACTTATTAAAAAAATATAGCTCCTCTAATCGTCTCAAAATACATACGAATTCATCATGTAAAAATCTACAAAACTCAACCTGTAACGTCCTGTATTGAGTGCTGGTGAAGAAATCTTATACGTATAAATTTAAACATTGGCCTGTCATTTATATCTCACCGAAAATTTAAATCCCTGTCACTGAAGGGTTAAGAGGTACGAAAACAACATCTAGAATCTAGGCCAAACGATATCTGTCATTCACGACTATTCCACTATGTGTCGTTAAAGATGACAAACAAAGAGTCCGCACGATTGGGAAATCGATAGTGCCGTACAGTCGTTAGATACGTATAAAATCCTATCTCGTAAAAGCGGATAAGAAAATAGTCTCTTCATTTGTCCAATTTCTCGTAAATCACTCTTCTTCGCGATAAAATTTCTTTTAACATTATTATGCTTAAACGCGAAGCTGAATATACGATTTAATCAGCGTGCGGTCGTCCTAATAATCCATACGCGTACTTCTTCCACTTTACTAATCGTAATAACTAATTTCTTTCTCAATATAATTATTACAACATGTATTAATAATAAAAAAATATTTGTGATATAATTACATTAAAGCTTGAATATTTTCTCACAGAACGTTATTATACGATTATATTAAGTAATTGAAAGCAGTGAAAGACGACAAAAATCTGCATGGAGCTACGCGATAAAGCGATGAAAGTGCAATAAAAAAATATAATAGATGCGATTACTCTTAGGTCCGTATCGCGCGCGCAGTACAGAAGCGAGTACGGGGAGGCACGTTTCTCGTCGCAACGAGTCACCGTCGACTTTCACGCGCGGCATCCCGACCCGGAGAGCTCGTGCACCTCGCGTGTAATGGTCAAGGAAGGCGCAATGGTGCCTTACCGGACTCCGCCGCGAGCTCGCTGGCAAAAAGCCAGCGGCGCGTACACACGACGTGATCGCCAGCAAGCCGCGTAAGTAACGACGTTAAGAGGATACCAGCATTGCTAGCCCTCAAGCACAATGCAGCCATTGTACGCAACCTCCCTAAACCTCCCTCTACCCTCCCCCCCCCTTCGAGAATCGTACGTGTATCCTATTGTTTTCAGGCACGCGTTGCAACGGCAATGTGCATTGAAGCGCATTAACGCGCAGGGATGCGCGCACGCTCTGCGAATCTCGATTCTCGGATTTAGAAGCGGACGATAGACGAAATTGTAGGATAGATGTATTCTGGCTACATCGGTTTCTATGTAAAAATTATATAGTAATTATGTAGAGTATAATATAAATTTATATTTTCGGCTTTCACATACTTCGAAATATCTGCAAGGAGCGATTTTGATTGAAGTATCTGAAAATTTAGCTAGATACAGAGTTGAAAATAATTTTGTTAGATTATTGAAATAATTATATAGGACGCTCAAATTGATCGCTAGAATGATAAACTTTTTGTAATGTACTATTTAATCTATACTGTCAAATGTAATTTGAATTACTGCTTCTACTAATATATCGTTATTTTATATTAAAATAATGGATATATAGTGCCATTATACAAATTAATTTAGTATAATACAAAATAACGATATACCAGTATTGAATAAGAACAGTGACAACTCAAATTAGGTTAAAATTGACACTACAGATGCAATAATGTATTACCCTTTACACTTAAGCGTCTTTTATAATTATTTTGATAGTTCGGCAATATTATTTTTAGACAATATTAAGAATCTTTATTTTAGATCGCATATGTGAGAAACACAATCAATATTAGAAATTTAAAATGCCTTACGGTCGAAGCTGAATCTTCATTGCTTTAAATAATTCAATCTTGAATTACTAATATACGCTATATATGTACTTGCATATATAATGTATATTGTAGTCTTTTTCAACTGCGCGCCGAATTGTTTTTCCAGTCTATAAACGCAATTAAAATTACTCTAGTAATCGTGAATTAAATTGACAAGCAATTTTATTTTTTTAATAATTTGATGCTACCATCAAGCATCATATATTATAAAGATGTTATTATGTTAAAACTGTTAATAAACTTATTGCGAAAAATATTGCCTCGGCCGAACTTGAACCCGGATCTCGTATTATCTATTATTTGTATCTAGCAAAATTTTTAGATACTTCAACAAAATTGTTCATTCTGTGTGCTTATATCTGTGTGTGAGTATCGGAAAAAAACGATGATAGAACTTTTAAACAATTTATTTTGAGTAAACTGCGTAATCCAAAAATCTGTTTTATCTGTAACTTGCACGATTTAAAACTAATAAAATTTTGAATCCTTTTATCATATTTATTGAAGACAACGTGAAAATTGTAATAATTAACTCAACGAACATTTCTTATATTTCGAAATTTTATTTTTACCATCTCGTTTCAGTGAAATAACACTGTTACGGTCTGGTTCACTCGAAGACAGGAGACACATGTTCCTCGCGAAAGTCTTCTCGTATTTCAGACAGTGTGTGAACGAAGAGTAGCATCCGCCATGTGTTCACTTATCATTAAACGCAAACTTGAACGACAATGACGATGACGATGACAAAGACGATGTCGAATTCTTTTCCGGGACAGCTTCGTTAGGAATGGAAAACGGAAGCGACGCGACAGAAACGACAGAACGAGAACGATGCGATTACGTAGGGAAGAAAAGGTGGATCGCCGTGGTTGAGCATAAATCGGTGAAAGTGTTCTCCATCGGTGTGCGACTGACCTGCGCAATATATAATACTTATGCGCTTAAAATACGCAGCCATGCAATCACGTGTACACTCGTTTTGAATCATTTTCCCCAGCCTCAAAGATCTGTGGTTCGTTTCTCCACTTATAGTTTCTCGAAGTTTCTTAAAATAATTTAAAGATTGTCTCTCTATCTTCAGATTGCCACATAAAGTTCGCAGCAGAAGTGATGAAAATTCATAATTTGTGAGGCCGTATATATGCAACTTTTATATCTATCTGGAAAAAGCATAGTTTTGCTGAAATATCTAAACATTCCGCTAGATTGAGAATAATTGGATCCATCCAAATAATTATATGAACACGCTCAAACTGATTGTCGCTAAAATGTTGAAACTTTTTGCTTGAAATTCCTGCGTAATTATTTTAATAATCCAATAAAATTATTTTCATATTTGTATCTAACTAAATTGTTAGATACTTCAGCAAATCTTTCGAAGTATTGTATATTTTTTCTATGTATATCTCCAGATTAAAAAGAAATGTTGATATTATATATATATTTTGTTGATATATATGTATTACAAAAGCTTTTTTATTTTTTAACTAAAAAATTATGATGTCTAACCAAAATTTAAAACAACACAACGTTTTAATTAAACAATCCAAATCGAAATAGTAGTTTTTCATATCAAGCATTTTTCTCAACGTGTTCGTTCGTTTTTCACGTTTTGAAATATATTTCGTTTCTCTCGACTACATCGGTTTAGATACAACCTTGAGAGCGATTCTGATGTCGTTATTATACATGTTTGAATGTTTAATATATTACACTTTCGAGAAAAAATATAAATCTTTCAACGGAATCTACCGACAAAATAATTAGTTTCCGTTTGAAGACGACATTGTTCGTATAGTCATATTTCGAAATCACGAGGACATATGTCATACTTATGCGACCTTACTGCAAATATGTGTCTATGCATACGTATGAGATGGTGCGCATCCGTGAGCATTGCCCAACGACCGAATAATGCGTAGAGCCGAGACGCCCGACAATATTTTGCAATTGTCGCCGTCTTGAACGGCGAATATCTCACGTGACACTATTATGCGTTCATCAACTGCGATCATAAAACGGACAACACCATTCTGTACCACGAATGGATCTGAAAATTGCCTGCCTCACGGGTGAATGTTACATAATCCTCTCTCTTCTACTCGTTGATTTAAAATTATTTACGACTATAAATCGCACAGCTAACAAGCGCAAATATAAAGCTATAAGCGTATCGTATTTTTCCGAATATTTTTTGTTATTTTTAAAAAATTTAAAATATAACAATCTTAAAATTATTTCACTTTATTATTCGTACACTATATTTTGATTTGTTTTTTCAATTTTATTTTGATTTTAGTTAATTCATACATTTTATTTAAAAAAAAAAACGCTATTTATTGTGATATGACATAATTATAATACATATCGCTCTTTATCTTTTCATTTTATTATCGCACAATCGCGGCGACTATCAAATTGTGGAATGCTGTAGAAGATATTACATCGCGTGATATTAATACGCACGAAACGAGGATATCCGGAACACTTCTCGTCAAGGCATGAAATGTTTGAGTAACATTCAAGGCGATTGTGTTCCAGTTTTAGCCGCGAAACGAACAAATGGGAAGGACCGGGCGAAAGGAGATGAAACGCACCTGTTGCTAAACGCGGTTCCCAGACGACTCGAAAACCAGGCACGAGCAAGCACCTTCGAGCACCCTCCTGTCCACGTTCGTCTCTCTGCTCGCAATCAGAATCTCGTAAATGTCGAAACAGAGGTGAGATGACCACCTCCAGAAAAGACGTCACAGCGGGGCAAGGCGAAACGCTTGCCCAGTCACTTGACGGACGTAATTTAATCGAAGTTGATTAAATCACGTCCGTCCGCTTCTTCGATTGAGAGAATTAGTTGCAAGTCAGACTTTATTCGCAATGAAACGATGTATATGTTTTGTATGAATAACACGAGAAAAAGATAACCAATGCAATATTGTACAATTTTAGACTAATATGAGCGCAAAAATTGATGTTTTTATCAACCTTGTCCATCACGACGTTCTATCTCGAAAATCGATTTATTGAAAAACTCTTAAAAATTCTTGTATCGCGACGTATTCTCGTCGTACAGAGATAACTTAGACAAAAAATTCAAATCTACCGTTATAACACACTCTAAAAAATATCAGTATGGATTTAATGCGATGTAATGCGCGATGTAAATTTCACCGTATTAATGTTAATACTAACGTAGTTAACGTAACTAAC
>NW_017304228.1:735918-738124 GCF_001594115.1 Trachymyrmex septentrionalis | reverse complement strand
CGATGTAATGCGCGATGTAAATTTCACCGTATTAATGTTAATACTAACATGAAGTAAATTTAACATAGGTTTTATTAATTCATACCATGATGGTGTTGATATTAACACAAGTTTTAAATCTACACCATGCTCGTGTTAATATTAACACCAAATAATATGGATTTAACACCATAGTGTTTTTTTGAATTCGTACCACGACGTTGATATTAACACCAACATGATAAAAATTATATTCATGCGGTATTTACATAATTCTCACCGTGTTAGTATTAACACTAACGCAATGTGGATTTAACATCATAGGATTTAAATCCACATCGAAGGTTTTACTAATATTAACGGTGAAAGTTACATAGACACCGCATGGTGTCAAATCCACACCAACATTTTTAAAAATGCAGAGATTCTGACTTAAAAGGTAATAGACGTCTAGTGATAAGATATCGTATCCGTATTATAACAGGCCGTCGAATTGATATTGCGCTGCGAGGTAAAAATTCGCACCGAAACCGTTAATGGAACTGTTGGGATATTACAATAACGTTTCTACAGGCTGCAGCTGTACGCTGCTGTGCGAAATGAAGGCGTACGCGAGGGCGAGGAGAAGATTAACGAACAAAAAGTAATCGACGCCGGTCTCGCGTCGCTCCGTTGGATATTAAATTTCGAGGCAACGTTTTAACGAAGCTGTCGCGAGGTCTCGTTCGACGTCTCACGGACGTACTACGACGAATTGATTTAGGAGATCGCCAAGAGGAGAAAGAGCGAAGGGAAGCAGGGGGGGGGATGAAGGGTTGCACAAGGATTACGAGCTCCCCGTGACCACGCGTTTAATTATTGCACGGCGCGTACCAATTTACGAGCGAGCGGTCACTGATGTCGAACGCCCGAGAACCAATTCCGAGGGCGACATATACAATCTACGAGGGCGAAGACTCGGATGGGGGATGAGGCGAAGTTCCATTTCGGAGGCTCTCAGTTCCGAGAGGACTTAGAGTTTTCCCTTCTCTTTCGAAAACAAGCAGATATGTAATCATGACGTATGGATAGAAGAGATGTCGACAACAGTGACATAAATGATAGACTGAGATAAAAATAAGATGAAAGGAGGACTTTTATACGTGACAGTTACGCGAGCTTATAGAAATATATGTATTTTACCATAAAATTTTATATTTTGCTCTTCTTTACAAAATCTTCTTTATAAAAATTTCACCATAAAGTGACTGAACTTCAGTCAATTGTTAACTAAGTAGCTCTTTGATATTTCCAATTTAACATATTACGTCATTCATTGATTGAAAAAGAATAGTCTCTTTAGAGCTATTTTACTTCACAGAAAATGGCTCGATGAACGATGAGGAAATTTTCAACGAATATATTGAGAAAATTGATATTTTCATAGTGCGAAATTCATATCTGAATATATAGCAAGCATATCGTGAAAACGATTCTCGGAGAGGATTAGGAAAATAATGAACTCACTCAATGACGATTGTGCTTGCCAGATGTGATCAATTGGAACGCGAAGAAAACTGGAAACGAGCCAGAAGACTTTCGACAAAACTGAGATTGTCTCAAAAGACAGCGATGTCAGGAAATGCAAAGATTGATGTTTCGATAAAATCACATAATCTCGGCAATCTTAAATTATAATTTCAAAGTGACATTTATATATTTTTCATTTTATAAAAATTCTTTAATTTTGTAAAAATTAATATTGCATTTTTTCTAATAAAAAATAAAAAAAGTGATACGAACAATCGTGTTCTTCTTTATCCACTGAAAAAGATACTTAAAAATTTCTTTGTGAGAAATTATATTTATTTCACTGGAATCAATCTTCATTTAAATACGGAGAAATAAAATTTTATTCTTAGCAAAAATAAGTCATCTATTTTATTTTTTAATGAAATATATTTCACAGAAATGTGTATCTCGTCGTCACAATCAAATTTGTTTATAACTAATAAATATAGAAGAAAATGTCATAAGTAACATTTGCTTCGACACTTTTCTCTCATTTGTCCATTACAATAAAAAAAAAGAAATATCAGTCTACGTTCACGATTATAATGATCGAACAAAAAAATCGATATTTACGATGTTTGCGCGTGCTTTAGACACTAACTGCGCATTAGTGAGAAACCAAAAAGAACAGAAATACGGTAGCACAGCGGCACAGCCACGATACGATATAAAACCT
>NW_017304228.1:718932-735818 GCF_001594115.1 Trachymyrmex septentrionalis | reverse complement strand
GCGCATTAGTGAGAAACCAAAAAGAACAGAAATACGGTAGCACAGCGGTAGCCACGATACGATATAAAATATCGGCCTTATATTTACCGAGCGTATAGCGAATCTAACGATTCCTTACTTTTCCGTGCCGGTGCCCTGCCTAACGAAGATCGAAGAAAGTTGCCCACGCTACATTTATCGCGACCCATTCCAACCAGTCCTTTTTTTCCTCGTTCTCGGTTCGTTCGTTTCGCGAACCGGTTACGTCAGGCGCGGCGCTTCGTCATCGTTCTCGTCGTGCGATTAAAAATTGCGGCTTTTGTCAGATTTCCCCTTCTTTTCTCCCTCTGAAAGTGATAATCACGCACGGCAAGAAAGATAATCTATTCGAGCGAGAATAGATTAATGAACTTTCTCTCCCGCTGCAGTTAACTCTCTCGCGAATTGTGGCTTTCTTGCGTACCGAGACGAGGAATTGTGCCGCACGCCAAGTCGACATTACCGGCCAGATATACGTCCTGATACACAGTATATACTTGTTAAAATACGTATCCTGATGTCTTGTTCTGTTCGTTTGTAGGCAGACAAATTTCTCAAATCAAGAATCATTCATTACAATGAATTTATTTCAACGATTACGACCTTGGTGTATTACTATTTGCTATTTAGCTCTTATATATCCGAGTCTATTGTTGATAGTCCGAGTCCTTTCTCGCTTCCATAAAAAGTCATCCGTACGCAAAACGCGGGGAATAAACGCGGGGAATAAACGCGGGGGGATAGAAACGGTAGAAACGGTTTCATTCCAGCGAATTCATCGGCAGGGTGGATATTTTTGCTGGGGGGCGTAACAGGGAGGAGGTCGTAAAGTACGGACCTCAGAGGACCGGATAAAGTTCCGCCATAAAGGGGTTAATTCCTGTTAATCCTTTGATACGTACCGCGGCACTGGCTGGCGGGATAGGGAATAGGTACAGGGCGAACTTTCCAAGTTTACGCAAAGGTACGTAGATGAAACTGGTAATTAAAGTGGATTCCCTCGCGGAGAACAAAGCCCTCAGTCGAGCAGGAGATGTAGGGCGAGAAGCGACGGCGACGGCAGTCGCCGTTGAAAAATAATTTAGTTACGAGACGGTACGTGAAAACTTCAAATTAAGCCAGGTAAAGCGAGCGGACGAACGTGGTTTTTGCATTTTTAACGCGGGTCCTCACCGGGGATTGTAATCGTTGTAATCCACTTTTCATTACCCGCCGGTACCGGACGGGTTTTCCCATCTAATTGCTACACGCCCGGCGTAGCGCTCGCGTCTAACGCGGATAACAATTTTCAGCAAATGACATAATTCCTAAAAGCGTACTTTAAAATCCATTAATACAATATTTAATCAAAGTTAGAGTTGATGGGCATTTGCGTAATCACCTTGCAAAAGACGTCACGGTGCAAAATTCAATTTTTGGAAAATGTCTAAATATTTAAAATCAGATATTGCATTACACGGAAAGAAGAACGGAGATTCGATAAAGAACTTAAGACTTTACTAAATAGAGATGTAAAACAATTTTTATTGGACTATCAAGATAATGAAAAACTCTCAAGCTGGTTGGAATGTCGGGACGCCGAAAATTTTTTGCAGCATTGCTCGCATCACGTTTCAATTTCTTATACAATTATTTTGATATTACAAAATTATTTTCAGATTTTAATTTAATTTGTGATATTTAGTATTCCAACATCTAAGATTGTGCTTCAGATCGATAAATAATCACAACTTGCTTGAACTGGAAAAAATTTATTAAATTTAACAAATATTTTTTTAACAGTCCTAACTGAACATTTACTTATACAACATACGAATATTTTTATTCGATACAAAAAAATTACACTTAACTCAAATTAATGGCTCTTGTACCAAATAAATATATGTTTATATTTAATAAATATTTAATTAGTACTATTCAAACAAATCTTTATTAAAGTTTTTTTTCAGTGCAAAAATATTATTAAACACCAAGATGCTATGACTACTATGCTATGAGTAAATATGGTCCTTTTCCTCACTGTATGTTCTTAAAATGTTCAAATACTTGAATAACATTTTTTCGGTGTACAAATCACAGACGCTTGAAACGTCAAACATAAACGTGTCTAAAATAACATTATAATCACAAAGAGCGATTCTGCTAACGTATATAAAAATTTAGCTCGATACACATATGAAAAAATACTTTTTGTCTCATCAAAAGAATTACATAGAATGCTCTAACTGGATACTAGACTATTAACACTTTTTACATCATTGTCATCAATATTTAAGCGTTCTACATAATTATTTTGAGGGCCCAACAACAAAATTATTTTCACATCTGTATTTTCACTAAATTTTGAGATATTTTAACAAAACCGTTCTTTCCACATGCATACAGTTTTAATTCTTGTCATCAGTTATCTTCAACATCACATCGTATAATATTCATCAAACCGATCTGCCAAATGAATACTCGCGCGAGTTAAGTGATTTTACGATGTGAATAGTTATCGCGAATCAACGGATCACGTATAGTACGCACAAGTGACGTTTCTATTTCGAGTCGCATTATTACGATATTATGCGTCACCACCGGCCATGATAAAATTAATGCACCAAATCGTGGGCGGCGGCCGGGTTTCCTGTTGATTTTAATTATGTTAATTCTGTTTCTCCTGTACCGCGATAACGTAAACAACGCGCGTAATGTACGCGCGCGGTCGTATCTCTTATACGCCGTGTGTACGGTAAATGTATTCACATAATAAAATGTGGTAGACGTAGTCATCAGCGTGTACTTCCTAAATGCCAAAACGGGAACGCGATTGCCATCGAGAGGCGCGCGAGAGAAAGGATGTATGCGTGCATGTAAAGTGCGTCAATAGTACAATCTCGTTTTTTATATTCTCAAGTACATTTTCGTGGCATCACACACACACACACACACACACACGTTTCCCCTGAGATAAATTTCTCGGGAGAGAGTCCCTCACGTGCGATGCATCGCGTCTTCCTTATCGTCCTCCCTTCGCTTTTCCATCCATCGGCCGCGCGCTATCTCGTCTCACTTTATTTTCTGCGATAGAGCTAAGGAAGGCGGGAAGGGTGGTAAAAGTTGTTAAGCGCGCGACGCTCCGCTCGCGGGCGGTAAATTGCGCGCCGTAAATTCTTTCTGTTCGCCGTAACGTCGTTAGTCTGGTTTACTTTCCCGCCGTCGGTGATCTTGCAGTTTTTCCGCGGGGAAGTCCGCGCGCGGACGATAAAACCCGTCTATCTGTTTTTGCGCGAAAGTGCTCTCGAGTGCTCTCACGCACGAGATCGATAAGCGATAATATCTCGGTATAATGCAAGAAAGAATGGCTGGTCGGCCAGCAGGTAAATATAAACGATTTATTGGCTACTTCACGCGCAAAACGTACGTTATCGCGCGCGTACGCTCGCATCGACCTCGCGTCTTAGTGGCGCCTCGTAAACTTACGCATACTCGAGAACTTACGCAGGACGATCTCGATTCTACTTGTTTTTGAACACCTCCGCACTCGGACTTGTCCACCTTACGGATTTTTCGTTAAAACGACCATTAATTCACGGAGACTTATTCGTTGAAAAGAAAAGCATTTGCAAATGAATAAAAATGGTAAACATAGATCGCTCTCCGAAAATGTTCAAGATATCGTATCGTGATATCTCACAAATTTCTTCTCTTATGCAAGTATATTTATGCGTGTCTATTTTTTTCCTCTATTTTATCGTACATTATACCACAATATTGTCGAGCGGAGAATCTTTTTCTTATTACCCTGCCTTATACGTGTACGACTGTATTTTCTTACAGGCAGCTTTTTCATCGCGCAAAGTCATTCGGCGCAGATCTTTATGAATCGGTAAAAGTCACATTGCTAGTTTTCGACTAACGTTTTATTGCAAATCGACGGTTCAGCAACCGGAAATCTTGCTATTCTGTTGAAGATTGACAACGATATACTCCAGCAAACAAGTTGTCGTCTACACTGGGAAAAGAATTGTCTTAAATGGAATTCTTGTGGAAGATGGACAAATCATAATTTTACAGTTAAGGAGATGCTAAAGTCGTCTGGTTTACTAACTAAATGCAATAAGTTTTGTGTCGCAATTTCTTTTCTTTTTTTTCTAGAGAGAGATTTGCATATCCTATTCTATAATTAAACATTTTTTTTATTGAGATCTTTTCATTTCTTAATCCAACATGGCGTTCAGAACATCGTAACATTTGCTTAATGTAAGAGCTTTTCAATCTATACTTAAGAAATAACAGTCCACAGACTAATAGTTTATATATTATGAATAAACACTGTCGAGTTCTTAGAATTAAACTTGGACGCATAATTCGATAAGGAAATGCGTTATGAAAATTTATGCGCGCAGGCGTGTAATATTGATGCAGAAATGATGTGTCAATAACACAAATCATATATGTGTAAGTCTGTTGAGTCGATAAAATAAACGATTTTAGAATCTCCCTAAATCTATTATAATTCTAGTTCGAGATAATCAGATGTCCAGTTACGATAACTGAAAATCTGGTTGATACAATCAGACTCTGCACTAAAAGAAAAGATTGGTTGCTGCAACAATTTTATCCGCAATGTCAGTAGCGACAGTTGCTAACGCAACTAAAAATTTGCTGCTACAATGCGAAAAACTGGTTGCTCCAGCCGATTAAAAATGCTACGCTATATTTTACTATCTATAATAAATTGCCGCGGCAACCAATCTTTTCTTTCAGTGCGGAGAAGTGAACAACCGTGGGTAAGGACACACGTCCCAAGAACACCGGTAGATCACCGGTTGCTGAAATCTCGCGGTATTCTCTCTCGGTCATTTCGCAAAGCGATGGAAAAGAAAAAAAAAAATAACAGCGCGCGCCGTTTTTCCAAGGAGCCCATATCGCGACGGCGAGGCCTTGAGACCTCCGTGCATTTCGCGAATTTAACAATCATCACTGGCCTTCGTCGCTTCCGTGAGTCACGAGCGACTGACTCACGAGGTAAATCATACGAAAGAAAAAGAGCGCAATCCGTGCATCGTTTCACAGTGCGCGGGAATAAGAAGAGCGAGCGCGCGCGAGCGAACTCGGGTAATCCGGCATCGCCGCGCCGCTTGTTACCGGCCTCGGTAACGATACGAGCGTGCGGGCGCGTTGCCGAGATATACCGCATGTATCGCTTGAAAATGGATCCGGGGACCGGTCGGCCGGTTTCCGCAAGTGCGTTTAACGCGATCTAAATCTCAAGTAAAACGGCGCACTGGCGCATAACCACCGTAGCCGCCGGTAGACGGGCGCGTTGCAATGTGCGTTATCCAGGGTCAGCGACCTCCCACTCTCCCACCTAATGATAATTATATTCGCATTAGGGTTTGTGCGCGCACGTACTGCCCGCTCGTTCATCAGCCTAGACGCTTGCTGCTTGACGGCGGTATAAACGTTTTAAAATGCATCAGCACGATCCGCTTTCCTTTCTTCCTCTTACCCTCCCGCTCCTGACTTTTCTCTCTCTCTCTCTCTCTCTCTCTCTCTCTCTCTCTCTCTCTCCCTCACCCTATCTCTTTTTCCGTTCCATTATACCTCTCCTGCACGTCCATCGCCGTAAACGCGAGAAACGTCAAGGCTCGAAGAAGCTCCCGCTTGTGAGACGCGACCTATCCCAAGGCGCGATGTGTAAAGAAAAGCTACGAGGGTGGAAGCGAGGCAACACGGAGTTTATGTACAATCTAATAAGAAGATGGGAGAAATTATCGGGAGTTTTTCCGAGATTTATCTAAAAAATTCGGGAGAAAAAGAGAAAAACTCTAACATTTTAACGACTGTAAAAAGAAAAAAAAAAATACTATAGAAAAAGAAAAACGGGGAGCAGCGCTAAATAAGCCATACGTCAATTAACTCCTTGAGGAGTACGCATCCGGTGCAATACACACACGACTTATACATCTATCGCGATAATAGCCTGTTTACACTAGTCTCATGCCGTTATCGCCGTCAGATTTTATTATACTATTTACGATATCTTATTGCGATAAAGCTATTTCTTCAGCCACACGCTATAAAATGTGATATGCTATGAAACGTTCAACGATAAGGATTGCATGCGAACCATTATTTACGGTTGCTGCGTCCCGATGTAATATTTATAGCGGCTACAGGACTGCGATTCGGGGTGCGATTTGATGAAAACGCATAAAGCAAAACCTACGTACTGGGATATTTATACGAGTCGATCTTAAACGATCCTTCGTTTCCCGTTCGTGTAACATTGTAACGCATTGTAATACGAGAAAAATATGAATCGCTCTGTCGAGCTGTAGCTGCCCATCATTGTTCCGCGTTTATGATATAACGTACCCCTACACCCCGTTCGCCATACTCCGAAAGTCACGAAGAGACTTACCGGCCTTCCCAGCACGTTTGACTCTCGTGTGCCGAAGTTTACTACAGCTCGATCGTGACGCAAGTTCGGCAAGCACCGTCTTGGCAACAGCCTGCAAGCACCACCGGTACGCTCGATGCCGTTGCATAATGGTATATCGCTAATATTAGCAAGTACTAAAACCGCCGCTATAAAATCGATTTTATCGCGAACGCAGAAAGGAAGAGAGAGAGAGAGGGGGGGGAAGAGAAAAACGGGGGGAGAGAGAGAGAGAGAGAGAGAGAGAGAGAGAAAAGAGAGAAGGAGGAAAGTATTGCGTCTCATTGATCACACGAAAGCGCACTTAGCGAAAATTTTCACCGAAGGCGAAATTCGATAGATTATCTATGCAGCTGGATGGTTAATTTTTATTAAATGCTTATGGAAAATTAAAGGTATCTCGAAGGCGAAATAATTTATGAAAAATGATTTCTCCTTAAATATAACTTAATAATTAGTGTTTTTTAGACGAAATAGATTATTTCATAGTATGTAGAAACTTCATATTAATGCACCTTTCATGTTAATTTTATTTCAAGATTTTAATTTTAGTTAGGTAGTACTCAATGTTTTTAATGGGACTGAAAAGGCACACGCTTTAAATTGATTAAGAGATAAGTAAATGTAGTTTGCAAAGACTGCTCATTAGCATTCTGTTAACGTCAGCAGTATTTATAGTGCATGGAAGAAACACGTGATTTTCAAGAAGAGAAATATAACTCCAGCTATCGCTTAATGAAACGTGCAGAAGTCGCAGAAATTTCGAATTGGCGCGGAGTAAGAGAAGCGAGCGAGGACAGATTCGAGAAATTTCTTTTCCTATAACGAAAAAAAACCTGGCACTTGAGCGAAAGGAAGGAGAGAGTAACTGCAACAGTAACTGCAATTTCTATGAAGCTTCGATTCAATACGACAGATGCAGCTGCGTAGAGAAAAACGAAGAAAGAGAAGGAGAGGGAGAAAGTGAGTATCGAGCTCAAAAATCCCACATCCCACATCCCACATTTTATAACGTCACAAAGGAATCCGTTCGCAAATCCTGTGGTCGGATTTGCCGTCGACGGAATGCGAATGATAATAAAACGTACGGCCAGCGACAGCAGCAGCTATCGGTAGAGTTACGATAAATCGGGTCCGCTATGGATAGAGAGACTTGGAGAAAAACAATCGTCGTGGTACGTGCGCGATCGACGAAAACAGATTCTTCGCGATCGCATGATTCTCTCTTCCAAGAGTGGTCGGGAAGAATTGCAGCAAAGGTCGACGAGCGTATCGCGACGCAAATATCTCGAAGGTGCACCGGGTATTATTCGCAATTCGCGAGGATACTGTTTGGTCATCATACGATGTGTACATGCGTGATGAAAAAAAACAGCAGAAATAAAATCCACGCCGTGTGGATTGAAGCCGTTGCGATCTAATCTGCACGCGTTTACTTAAAAACAATTATCGATAATGCGTACTTGCGTCATCGTTGTCGTTAATCTCGCAGCAAGGACTTTTATTTGTAGATGCGCTTATAATTAACCGTACTTTCTAATTATATAAGTGGAACGCTGACCATTATTAACATCGTTATTCCTATGAAAAGAAAAGGCAATTCTTTTTTTTTTTTTTTTTTCATATTAATAAGAATTTTAATCCTACTTAATCCTACACGAAATTAAGCGTTTCAAATAAATTCAATTAATTTCGCAATAAGCATCGTCTTTGGTCGCAGATATAAATCACTAAATTTTAAGAATCGTCAATCTGTTGGAAAAAATTTCTAAAATTGTGTTTTGCAACAAATAAAATATATCTGATAAACTTATTCATGGCCGAACGGAAAGAATGATTTTGCTCAAGTATCTAAAAATTCAGTTAGATACAGATCTAAAAATAATTTTGTCAGATTATTAAAATAAATTTTATTGATCCGTCAAAATAATTAGGTATTGAACAAATTCAAGCAATAATGCTGCAAAAAGTTTTCTAGTAACTAATTTCAGCGTTCTTACATATTTGATGATCCAGTAACATTCTTTTTAGATTCAGATTTGATAAGCTAATGATGTGAGATATTTGTAACCACATGTTCGTGTAAACTGATTTTATGTCTAGAGCTAATTCATTTGTAATTGTAATTTTTTTAAATACTGAGAATGTCATTCTCGATGGGTTGAAACTTTTGTTATTATTAACAGTAGGACCATGGCTGTGTCATGTTTGATCAATCTGATAGTTTTTCTTTTCCAGTTAATTTGTATTAGCACGTGGAGTTTAAGATTTCTATGACCTTTTGTAATTAATTACAAATAATTTTACTTTTATGATGACAACCTCCCTCGTAAAAAGCTAAATTCACCTTGGAACCGCGATTGAATCAGTCTCTTCTAAAGAAAGATCTAGTAGCGAAAACACTTGTTATTATTTCGAGTTTTTTTTTAACACTACAATCACAGATCTAAATTAACCTAATCGCAAAAGCGTTCGGATTCGTATGTTCTTGTCTTATTGTTTACCGACTTTCTTCTAAGAGCCCTTGTCATTTTATACATTCTTCTCAGATCTGTATTTAGCTAAATTTTTAAATGCTTCAGCAAAACTATTCTTTCCGTCCGCGACAATGTAATATATTCAGATATTCAGAATTAAACAACGGTATAAACGAGCGAGTGAGTGGCAGTGGCATTCATCCATTTTCATACTTCGCGTGGCGCCCGATAAAAAAATAAAGCGAATCACAGAACAGCATTAAACGAGCTCTCGCTTTTGCGAGCGTACGCCGCCTTCGAGAGGCCAACTCAGCCGGTCGTACGGATATCAGCTACTTGAACGGTTCTTGACCGAAGTAATAAACGTCGACAGAGTACAAAGAAACTAACTCGCGTAATCGTCAATGTCGGTCAACTGGTCGATAATTTCACGAGACTATGAAATTATATCGTTGCAAAGGAAAATGAGAATACGAGATGAGGAGATAGGATTAGTAAGACGCTGTGAGATCATATTTCAGACTTTCTACTTGAAAGATACGAAATTTTACGCGCGATGGACTGTATAATTTCTCGTTTACATCACTGAGAGAGAGAGAGAGAGAGAGAGAGAGAGAGAGAGAGAGAAACGTGCGTAAGATTCCCTACTTTGTGAACACTTAATTTCACGAATTACGCCTGTTTCGGGATCCGTTAGCAATTAGTGCGTTAATCCAACTTTCCATTCGTGGAGAAAGTTATCAATCGAAAATACGATACACGTATGGACGATATCGTGTCTCTCGCGGGGATCTCAATCTCCGGCTGACGCCCAACCATTAGAGCGAGGAGGCTCGATCGATCAAGGATACGGCGTGGCAGCGTGCTCCTTTCGGAACGGTGCCAGAAGCCCCCTGCACATTTCTACGACGACGGATGGATCGAGGCCTGCGAGACTAGAAAGATGAGCGCGACTAGAAAGAGAAAAAGAAAAGGCATTACGATCTACGAGGACGAGAGGGGGGGGGTGTTGGACCGGCGACCTGGTAAAGCGCACCCGGAGCAGGACGCACGAGAAAGGAGGGAGAGGAATGGAAAAGGGGAGGGAAGGAGAGAAAGAGAGAGAGAGAGGGAGGGGGCTCGTATACGGTATTCCGCGCTCTCGAACCTCTGCTATATAGTCATTTACATGGGCCAGTCATTAATCTTCCTACAGCTCGCTAAATGACTGATGGACAGACGGACAGGTGTACAGGCTGCACTCTTTTGCACGGAGCACGCCCCGCTCGCCACGCTGATCACGAAACTCGCGTGCACTCGCGAACTGACTGCAAGCGCGAGTGCAGCAGCCCGTGCATATACCGTACACGGTTACGAATTCGTACGTCGACACGGGCTGCGATCTGATGGAAAGAGATGTGGCAAGGTAGATAGCGTCCCATTTCGGGTTGGACTACAAGCGTATCAAATCTACATAAGTACAGTAACACGAATATATGTTAATTATATCGGATAATACGCGCAGGAAATGCCACCTACGCTTGCCAAGGATTATCGTTTGAGATTCAATTGCTGTGACATTTAACGTGACGTTGATAATAAATATTAGTATCGGATAAGTGTATCCGATAAAGAGTTACGGTACTCTTCAAAAATATTCCCTATGAAAAGAAAAGGATTATATCCACCACCGACTGTATTTGTCAAATTATACTCGAGAAAGTCGAGATGTAATATCTTAGAACAATAATATATCAAGAGTAATATATTAAAAGGACGATTTTACTACTGATATCTTAAATGATAACATGTTAATATATGCTAACACGTTAATGGAGTGCGTATATTGCGATGAGAATATAGTAACGCGTATTTCTGTGAGTGGCAGTGGATACTACCACTATGTGGTCAGACCTGTGTACCACCAGTACAGCACTTCGAAAAGGAGCAACAGCGGAGTTTCCGGCAATACCGACGTCCGCCGCGAGTTTCCACGACTTTTCCTCGTAAAACATCCTGGGCAATTTTCAGGTCGCGTTGTTTTGCGATTTCGTAGATTTCGGTAATATTTCGTTTCGCCAGGGCATAGCAGAAAATACGAGTCACTCGTTACTCTTTTTCGCCTTTATCGCAGTCTCGGTATTTAATGGTGCAGTTAGAGAGCGGCTAGAGAGAGAGAGAGAGAGAGCAGCGCGAAGAGAGAGAGAGAGAGAGAGGAGAGAAAGGGGGGGGGGAGCGAGAAAAGATATTCTAAGAAAAGAGAAAAAGAGATAGGAGGAAGAGAAAGACGATGCAGGGGGTAGTCGGGAAAAGGTCTCTCGTCAGAGTGGTCGGCGGGTAATCAAATACTTTTTATCTTTCTCCGCGCGGCGCTCCTCTTTAATGATGGCGTCGGCATAACTTTATGGCTTGCCGTCGATGGAAAACTCTTTACGGTCTCTCTTGTGGCTAGGAAAAGAGCCTTGTGGCAAGGGAAAAAGATGAAAAGAGGCGGAGAGCGAGTGGTATGGAGAGTAACGCGAGTCGATGCAGGCTTAGCCATGCGTGTTCACGTGTGTAGTCAGTGCGACTACGTACCGAGGAAAAAAAAGGAGCGAGGAGAAAAAAAGGAGCGCGCGAACGCGAGGCGTAAAAGTAAAGGTAATTTATTGTGTTCGCGAATAAAAATGCCGTGAGGTCGAATTGTTAAATTTACGCTCGCCGAAAGCCAGTTCTAGAGAGCTGCGAGAGTGCATACCCATAAAAAGGAAATAAATTATTATCTCTGCGAGCGAGTGTTCCGAATAATTTCTACAGTTTCCGCAGAATCATCATCCATGTAGAGTGTAAAAAAATTTTACGTCTCGATTTTTCCCGGATAAATCTCTAATTCTCATTTTGTGTCGAGATATAGATTTAGAAAACAGAAAGCACGTCTGATATATAGATTGAAAGACTTAGACTAATAAAATTTGTATTATTTTGAATTGTATTGTTTTGAAAATAAAATTAATTCGTCAACACATTTTCATCAAGTACATTAGTCAAAAAAAAAGTATAGAAGTAAAATATTCTCTTTCTGTAAAATATTTTTTTTATTTTTCCGACACAAATTTTATAATCGCAAATTTACATATGTAAAGAAATTATCTAATTTCAGGGGAGAAAAATTGAAATGCCACAGAAAATGTCGCGATTTATTTCCTTCATTTTCTAAAACCATCGTTTTACTCCTCTTGTGACATAAAAATTTTAAAAAAGGAAACAATAAAATTAAATTATATATTTTAATAAATTATATATTTTAATTGTCCTATCCAGAGCAAAGATAAATTTTAATTTTTACATGTAGATTAACATTTTTATTTTTAGATGGAATAAATAATAAACTATTCAAATTTTAAAAGAATCAAATAATCTACACATTCGATATTAATAATTAACTTATCAATATCAGTTAATTGCTGATAATAAATATGTATTCGTAAAAAACGAAAAAACAATATTAGGTGAGCAATAAATATACTCGAATTGCGAAAATCAATAGCAGATAGCTAATCGATACGCATGAGTTACACGAGTAATAAGAGTAACTTGAGCAGAACCTACGCAATATATAGTTAAGTAATTCTGACCATTTTTTTATTTAATTAAATTCAGAAATTATCATATCGCAATCTCTCTCTCCCTCTCTCTCTCTCTCTCTCGATTCTTTCATATAAAGATTTTTCAGACCAATTAATACGTCGTCCAATTAAAGTATCGCACGGTTGCTCGTGGAGCACCTTGTAATAACAACTAAATAATCCCACTCTCTTTTCTTCTCACGCCATTTTACGCATGGCTAATCTGCAAATCGCAAAGCAACGATTCTAATTCGCATTAATTCTCGGGGTTGATTAATTTCAGGATTATGCGCGCGTTATCTCGCGCGATGACAACCGTTCCAAACGTACCCCCGACCGGACGGCCCACCGAGAACCACTCTTATCCCAGATAGCACTACCAGCAGGTATTAACCCAGATCCATTCCTCTGTGCTCTCGCGGTCCATTCCCACGCGCGTATATGTGTATACGTGCCACCATTCGCGAGATCATAGATAATTCCGACGTTTTTACGACGCAAAAATGGCAGGCGCGTCTTTCCCAACGAGACACACGCCGCCGCGCCCGTCTTGGTATGCTCGCTTAGGTCTCTCTCTCTCTCTCTCTCCCTCTCCTCACGAAAAATAAGGGAGTAATAAAAATCGCCTGATGTCGGAGGTCGTGAGCGCAACTACGTGATGCAACAGCGCGCCGAGAAAATGTTGCCACGAGGTTCACGGATTGCACGGAGCTCCTTTTTAGGGGTTCGTAACTGCCGGGATTCCGATTTCGTCTACCACGCGAGCAAAGAGTAAGGCTACAAACTACCGCTTGTCACGCGGCCTTTTAATTTCTAACATTAAATCTAACATTGAGTCTCGATAATTATTTTTTAAGTAGCGAAACTAATTGTTCGAACAGTCTAGCATTATATCGATCATCATTTTTAACAGAAATCATCGATAACGACTGTTCAGAAAATTAGTCTCTACGTACAGAGAAATCGTTTTGCTGAAATATCGAAAAATTTAGCTAGATACAGATTTGAAAATAATTTCATTTGGATCGTCAAAATAGTGTTATGCAGGACGCTCAAATTGGTTGCTATAATGTCAATATAACTTGAGATTTCTCCGTGATTATTTTAATGGTCTAGCAAAAATTATTTTTAGATCTGTATCCGCATCAGCCGCATTTTTAGATACTTCAAGAAAATTATTCTTTCCATGTAATGCAAGTACAACTTCTTTATTCATGAATCAGATTACAAACATATTCATAATCAGTTATACAAAGACAGTTATGATTTCCATTTGCAATTTCAAATGTTAAAACATGGGAAACATTCTGCCATCGATTAGAAACAAGATACAAAAAGCATAAACGCATTTGTATTCTTGACATGCGGATTGCATATCAATGTTTGCGACGACTTGAATTCCTACATTCCTTGTACCTTATATCTTATTCTTGTAATTCACTGCGCCTTCACAACAGGGCGCGGCGAGGAGACATGTTTATGTACTCCCTGCCTATCTTCTCTCGCGTATCGCGAATGCGCATCGAGCGAGGAAATCTCTTTTGAGAGGCGCAAGATGATTTACGGCGTTACTCTCACCTCCTCTTGTCGAATCGTCCCGTTGAACGAGACGGCCCAGGCCGCTTTGGACGTCAAAATTTCAGGGGCGACGAATGTCGAATGTACAGTGAATTACGTACGCACAAGGCATCGCATAACTCCCGATCGTAACTTGAACGGTCGAAACGGATCCATTCTAATTTGAACGACGGAACATTCGTAATATGATAGACGTATTAATTCGGCTAGAAAATAATAGGCTAGCAAGAATCTTAACTACCTAATATATTGTATGTATGTAACAATTTTTGTTTATTATCGCAATAAAAAAAAATTTGCTTGTATTAATTAAAATTTTAATAGATTTAACTGTACAAATCAAACAATTGTGGTTAAATCTACTGAGAAGAAAATGAATTAAATTTTAATAAATATTTCATTGAACAGTACTAGCTGAGTATTTATTAAATATAAATATATGCTTATTTGGTTCAAGAACACCATTAACTATTTTTTTATTCAATAAATATTTATTTACTATTCGAACAAATATTTACTAAAATTTAGTATATTTTTCCTCAGTATATCAAACATTTAGCCGAGATAACTGGAAATTCAAATATGGTAACCCGATAATTCTGATTAGTACAAAAACAAATTTTGTTCATCACCTTTTGTTGACACTATCAGAACATTTTTCCCAGTACACTATTTAATATTTACCAAATATTAATGTCGAGCGAACAGAATATAGAAAGGTAGGACGTTCCATAATACCCGCATTTCGACTGAGACTGCAAAATTTCTATTTGCAGTCCCTTCCGATAGGGAGATTCGCGCTGCTCCTATCCCGAGTCGTCGCAATTAAAATTTCAAATCGGCCATCGATGTATGCTAATACGGGATCGACCATCTATGCGCATATATGCCACCCGAGCGTGTACTTTCACGCACACGCGCGAGAGCACACGCGGAAAACGGTATAATAAGCGGTCGAATCGTGCTGGCGTCTCTCGCCCTCCCGCTCTCTTCGGGGTCGACGCTGTATAAATTAATGTGCTCTTATGCTAATCCGTGTTACGACTACGTGCCGGCCTCACGTTCTATGTATATGCGCGCTCTCTCCCTTGCGTTTGCACACGCGACCACACATATTACGCGAGCGTTACCGTAAGCGTCAGCTTAACGTATAACACGAGGACACGGTTTCTACGATAACCGCAGCGAAATTTTAAACTTAGTACACACACTTGTACCAATATATTTCATATAGCCTTCGCTGGACGATTTATAGGAATTCTCCATTGATAACTTGATTCAATAACCTTGAGACTTGATCTCTTCAAACATTAATTTTCATTTAACTACATAGGGTTACATCAGCTGTATTTTTGTTTAAACGTAGATATACTTTTTGAGATCGTTAAACTTCTATAAACGTTAATTCAAATTTTATATTTATAAAATTATATTAATATATAAAAATCTTCAATAAAAATTATATTATAGAAATTATATTTTATAAGTGTACAGATAAAAAAATTTATTTGACCTCAAAACTCCTATTTGTGTTTAATTCATTAAAACAGTTTAATTTTGAATAAAAATTTTGTTTAATTTAAAAAATGCGATGCCTATATAATTCTCGCTGTTTGATGTTAATCGACACTCTACCGTGTCCTCTGATATTAGCACCAACATAAAGTGGATTTATTACTCGTCGTATTTATGTCAACACCATCATGATGTGATTAAAAACCTATAATGTTAAATCCACATAATGTTAATTGGTGTTACTATTAATACCGACACGGTGAGAATTATCTAGACATCGCATGGTGTTAAACACTGATATTTTTTAAACGTATACTTTTCTTGTGATTCAGACAACTTTAATTAAGACTCAACAAATCATAGATAAACAATTCAACGAATCAGTGTCTAAAAATTAATTGTTCACGTTGGTTGTCAGCTTGTCCTCTGATCGCTCTCGGAATTTCGCGACATCAAGGAAACATGATGACAGGACCACTCCGGATATTTCTGAAGATACAGGCAGTAATTTCTTTTCGAGGACACGCGGACGGTTCTTTTTAAGGTCTTTTTATCTGCCGTAAAAAGTTTCCCGCGAATATATTTCACCATGTAATAAAAACTTGCTGCTTGAGCGCACCGGCTCCACTGACCTCCGCACTTTTTCGCCGGCTACTTTTTCGGCGCTACTAAACGTCGGGTCAGACGTTCGGGAAATCGTAAGTAAGGAAAACGTTTCCCTAACGCAGAAACGTTGTTCGAAGAGAGAGTCACGATAAAATCCTAGCGATTTTCCCAGCTTCCCTTCCCATTATTACGACTTTCGGAGAGAAGACAGGAAACAGTGTGACGCGGCGACGATCGGAATGGTATCAATCGTCGAGATAAATCGCGATTACTGAACGCAACGCACGTTACAATTTCCCCTCGGTCTATCAAAGAAAATTATACACTGGGGAAAGAATATCCTAAATTTTAACAAATATTTATTTGAATAGTACTAACTAAATATTTATTAAATACACATAAAAATATCTTTATTTGGTACAAAAAACATTAATTTGATTTAACAATCACTTCTTTTTATTAAGTAAATATTTATTTATTGTAAGTAAATGTTTAGTCGACAGTATTCAAAGAAATACTTATTTAAATTTAGGCTATTTTTTTCTCAGTGTAGAATTCCAATTCCGTGTGAAAATTCTCCCGACGTTTACTGTGACTTTTTCGCAAAATTATTACAATTTACGCTTTCTTAGAGTATGGAAAACTCAAGTTAAATAACTATAATTCGAAATTAGATCG
>NW_017304228.1:708764-718832 GCF_001594115.1 Trachymyrmex septentrionalis | reverse complement strand
TATATATATATATAATTCTAATTGCGCACTGAAATCTTTTTCAATCTCGAAACGCAATTATGAATAGAACTAGAGTAATAATATCTTGAATAACAGTGGTAGATTTTCACTCTTTTTTTGAGTGAGACTTCTTTTCTTTGGAATGGATCTCAAAAACAAAAGAGTGAAAATCTGCCACTTTTATTCAAGAATTTATTTAAGAAATTTTTCATTCTTCTTCAATAGTGACAATATTTTAACTCTTTTGGCGTGAGATTTCACTCTTAAGAAATTTAGAGAGAAGAATCTTAAAAACTTTGAATAATTGGTTGCACGTATTACATGCGCTCTGTAAAGTCCGGCGCGTTTCACGACGCGCTACGATTCTGTCAAACCACGCGAAACACTGGGTAGCCGCCATTTGTTATAGACGTTGCTCTGAGAAGCGACAGAAGGAAAAACCGGGACCTCGCTCGCTCGCACATCGGCACTAACTTTTTTCATGTATCATCGAGAGTTGTCAACGCTTATGGTACAGTCGCTATTTACGGACGGACATCGTGCAAAAACATTTGGCACGGACAAATCGAGACAACCGTGCAGTTCAACAGATTTTCTTCATCGCGAGTTTAGAAATACATGGGAGGTATAGAGGCGGAGAAGGCTTTCCTTCGGTTCGTCTTCTTACACGTAACGAGGAGGAGCGGGTAAATGAATAGAAAAGTGCAAAGAGCAGAAGCAAAACGTGCGCGATCGTCGCACAAAACGAGGAACCGCGGCTGCGGAAGAAGTTAACTTGGAACGATGTCAAGAAGTGAGGCCTTAGCCACGTATTACCACGATCTCGAGGTACTCGATGTCGGGGCCCAAACTGACTATACGGGAACACGTTTTCCTTCCCCTGAACCCAAATCGCGACAAAAGAATAACTTCGCCTCGACAATATCGAGCGGCGTTAAGTCACTCTCGCGCCTTGCGCGTTTTTCCACGGAGAGCTGTTCGCTCCGGCGACAACGGAAACGTAGAAACCGGAAGCGCGACTATTCCTTCAACGGGAAGTATCACTTTCCTGTTTACACGGCGAGTATGCCAGGTTTCTTTCTTTCTACCGATATCGCGGGAAACGGGAGAGAAATTTATTGGCTAAGAGCAAAAATGTTTGACACCTGAACGCCAAAGTAATAATAAACTAGAAGAATTATATAGACTTATTTCTCTCTACATTAATAAAAAGGTTAAAAATATTTTTAATCAATAATCTTTTCTATATATTTTGAGTTAAAAAAAAATTAACATATTTTTTAAAAAACTATTAGATATTAATATATAATAATTCAATCCTTTGAATTAAAAAAAAATACCATTTTGTTATTTTTAACTTCCATATTTGTCAAAATATATATAAATCCATTTCATAATTAATTTCAAAGCTAACGATGTTCATATTAATTTATGTATTTAATAAATAATAAATCAAATTTAAGTTTTAATACATTTTTTAATTAAATTAACGACATATTAACTACTCTAAAAAAAATGGGTGTGGATTTAACTCTTTACACTTAAATTTATAATATCAAAGTATGTCTTATTTGAGTTATTGTTAATAATTTCTATAGGTTGCCATTGGCTTCTACTTAATATATCATTAATTTAACTGAAATGATAGAGTTAAATAATTTAATTGAAAATATATTAAATTTGACTCAAATTTAATTTATTATTTACCAAGTACATACGTTAATATCGTTTACGTTGAAACTAATCAAAGAAATGGACTGCTTTTCATTTGACACACATGGAAATTAAAAGTAACAAAATGTTATTTAATTCAAGGGATTGGATTGCAATTGGCTCTGCGTTCAGCAGAGAAAACTAATCAGTTAGTGCTTAGTGATTCTTTAATATGATTGGTTCCTATAGTCCAACAAAGAAGTAAAGGCAAGAACTAATAAAAGTTTTCTCTGCTCCTTTGATGTCTAAGGCTTAATTCCACAACACAACTCACGGTTAACTCTTAACCGAGGTTCAACTTATTCATTGTCTCTTTCCAATTCTAGAATTGTTTGAACCTCGGTTAAGAGTTAACCGTGAATTATGAAACTGGGCCTTATAGTGTGATTTAAATCCATCAATTCCCTGATGGTATTGATAGAAACACCAATACGGTGAGAATTATACAGACATCATATGATATTAAATCTATATTTTTTAGAATGTGACAGCGGCACAACCTATAAAGATTATTAAGAAATAACTCAAATTGATATAATTGGATATAATTGAATATAAATTTGAATAGAAATTTGACATTATAAATTTAAGACATCACAGATACGTATCTTGCTATTGTGAAAAAAAGGAATTTTTTTACGCAACTACCTATTCTTTTCTTCATCGAGTAATCGCTCAACGACCGTTCCCTGACCGCTGGCGACGTAACCTTGTTAGTCGAGAACGACGTGAGTTCCGCATTTTTGAGAAAATCACCGTCGTAATTGGTCGACGCCGATAACGAGATTAGTCTCGACCGCCAATTGTCCTATATGCTGGTACCTAACTCTAGAACGAAGACCATCGATCGCTGTTGCCACGCACACGTTTGCACGATGTCGCACAAATCTCGTAGAAAAATAAAGAAATATTAACATCGGAATACAAAAGATCGACAAGATAAATGTATCTCGTAATCAATCAACAGCGAATCCGAACGTTTAATTAATTTGTACAAATGCAAGTAGGTGCACTTCGCCCGAGAAAAAAACCAATTGTTTTGTCATGTAGAAATTTCGCGGATTATTTTCACATTGATACATCGTTGAAGATTATTTCTGATCGTGGCGAAAATTCGTAGTCTAAGAATTGGTCGGAAAGGGGGGGGACGGGATAGGGAGACACGTTGCTTGGAAAGGTGGAAAACTCTAAGATTGATGGCGGCGCGGCTCCACTGACGGCCGAGTCGCAGGGTAAAACGCGAAGATACTGTTTGAAAATCAATGGCGCCGAGTGTCGCGAAAAAACAACCAAGTTAGTCGGCGGAGTGTCTCGGGGCGGTCGCTGAAGAGTGACTCGGCGAAACCGAGGCTTCGTTCCATCACAGTCAACCGAAGTCAACCTCGTGGGAGGAAAAGGAGACCGGTTTTTTTTTTCTCTCGCGGAAGTATCGACTTCCAACACAAGCGCGAGGCATATATCATATCTTACCCACTTTCGTGACTTAAATCGAAGCTTCTTTCGCGTTGCTCTCGGTGGAGTAATTTTAGATGAAAAATCGGATACGGTAGAAAAAGATTAACGCAAACAAGGAAACTTGGTAAAAATGTTGCTCGAATGTGCTCGAGAACTCATGGAGGATCTGACATAATACGAAAAACGTTGTCACTAGCCAAAATAAATTCGCAAGAGCTGCAATTTTGTCTTCGCGATATAACTCGAAACAAAAATAACATACCTACGCTCGCTATCATTTTGCTGATACAACAGCCACAATTTATCTTTGACACTGCGGACATTTTTGGCAGTGTCCAGTGAAAGACGATCCAAGCATTCGATATAACACATACCATAAGTCAGTCGCTTAAACATATTGTTTTATATTTAACCTGGAAGTAGTTATTTTTGTCACGTAAATAATAATCTATTTTTATATTCCAATTAATATCACTATGCTTAACAACATATTGTATATTACTGATTATTTTGCAATTTATTAGCATTTGAGAATATTATGGATATGGATTTAATCATAATTTTCTAAGAAAAGTAAGTAGAAACAAATATTTGTTTCGAATGATTAAGTACGTTAAGTAGCTTACACCAGCATTTCTAAAAAAATTAAGATAATTTATGTAATGCTTTTTTATTGTGGATTTTCGATGGAATTGCATATATTTCAAGATATACATTAAGAATAATTATTAAAAAAAAAAAATACATTATACAATATCCATGCAAAATAATATTTTATAATTTATACCATTCGCCACTGCACTGGAGTGTAAAAATACCCCAGGTGACTGAAAATTGACTTAAATTAACCAAGTTCCCAGATTAATTTTGAAATGAAAATTTCCGCAAAATCAATAAAAAAAATCGTTGCCGCGCTACGCAACGCGCTTCAGAGCACGAGAATATCAGGGATTGCATTCCGAGCAGATGCGTCGTAATTTGTTGAGAGTATGGAGAACACGTAGCTCGTAGCTCGCGGGAGCGAATCGGAGATGGGGAGAACGCCCGGGGCTAATTAACTGTATAATTAATCGAGCGAGCGAACGAACGAGCACTCGGGCGTAAGTAGCTCTAGGGCTGTCAGACGCAGAAGAGCCGTCTGACCGATGTCTCCCTGTCGGCTTCCTCATCCTGCTGCGCTTCGCTTTGAGCCTTTGTCACGAATCCCATGAATCGGGAACTCCTCGAAACAATCACGCCATCCCGTGAATTGGAGCTTCGGAGTGTGATGTTTTCATGTCGTGTTGCACGACGATTCAGCGAGATTGCGACATATCACACACACGCACGCACGCACGCACGCACACGAAATGATAACCTGAAGTTATTAGCATTAATGGACATCACAGAGAGATGTCGGGAAAAAAATAGAATTCGGGGGGAAGGAATCGGTAAGCTAAAGATCTCTTTACGAAATAAATATCTCGGTTTCTACATATCTCGGTTTCTCCCTTTCCTCCCCATCAGAAGGAGAACCGGTTGCTGTATTTATCCCAAGTCGGATGTGAAGGGTAATCCTAAAAAAACATACTGCAGAAAGCGCCGTCGAGAAAAACATTCTTTCCTTCGTCGTTGAATAAGGTAGTTTCGACTCGACGCGTGAGGAGGAAAGATGGTAAAGAGGGGAATGAGCACGTATAGGTGCTAAATCGAAAACAGGGAGAGGCCAACAATGGGCAGGGACACGTGGAAGGAAGAAAAAGTAGGCGACGGAAAGTAGGGAGAGGAGGGAAAATGCATTTCATCTGGTGCGTTCCCTTTAATTAAGGCAAGCTAACTTATCAGCTCGCCACACGCCGAAGATAGTCTCGTGGAAATTAATTGGAGACCATTTTCCTGCGTTAGTAATTCATTCGCCAGCTACAAATGTTTACGGCATTATTAACTTTTTATTCCTCGTTTCGTTTATAACCGACGCGGTACGTTTGATCTACGATGCTTGACGCGAAAATTAACGCGAGATAAATTTTTTTCAATTTCTCATAGGCTCGAAGAGAGCAGGTTCCAAATAAAAAATTAATCCCTTAAAACTCCAGCTGGTACATACATATGTCTGTATCGACCCGCATATCAGGGGTCGTTCTAAATAGAGGGAGATGCCGAGAGAAGAGAGGGGCAGATGGAGGCAATAAATGGAAAAGCAGTAAATAGACATGCAAATTAGAAAAAGAGTTCCGATTACACGGAGTGCATTATTGGATAGATTATTCGGCTTTTCAAAGAGAAACTGCACGCGTAGAATGAATAACAGCGAGAATACTGAGAGAGAATGGAGCAAGAAGGTGTATAAAGAAGAGAGAAAGATATATATATATATATATATATACATATATATGTGTATGTATGTACATATACAAGAGCACAGCACTAGCAAAGAGAAGGGAAACGGATGCTGCTGCTGCTGTTGCTGCTACTGCCAGGCTAAGCCGATTCCGCGTATCTCTTGCAATTTGCAAATGAGCGACGAAATCGGATAACCCACCTCTAACTTCAACCAATTTTCAAATGCCATTCCCGTGCCTCCGAGAAGTACACCCTCGTGTACATGCCGCCGGGTATATGGGGAACGATCGATATCGTACATATATATATATATATATATGCATCTACACAGCATATATACATATATATTGTATAATTGCCTATATAATATATATGCATATTTTTCAGAAAGAGCAATCCACATCTAAAAGCAATTCTGGATATGTGCTATATATTTACAGTAGCGATCAAAAGTCTCGAAATAAAAAATCAAAACTATACGGTGTATACCAATAGTGACACTACACTATTGCATTGATAGATATCAAAGCAATAGTAACCCAATCCTTTGTTATTTTTAACTTCTATGTATACCAAACTGTGTATAAATTAATTCTGCAATTTCTGCAGTTAGTTTCAAAGTAAGCAACGTCCGTATTAATGCATTTAGTAAATAATAACCTAAATTTGAATCAAATTTAATATATTTTCTTCAATTAAATTGTTTAATTTCATTGTTTTAGTTAAATTAACAGCATATTAAGTACGAACAGTGGCGTCTCACAAAAATTATTTAAAATAACTCGAATGAGGTATAATTTGATTATTACGAATTTAACAGTGTCTTTTGAAAATATATATTAAGTTATTCTATAAAAATGTCGACATAAATTCTAATATACTTACACAGTTAAAGCATAAGACGCGCTAAAGTTATCCTTTAAAACGTAAAACGAAAACGCACCGAAATCGTGCTTCTTCCAGCGTGTTCTGCTTGGACATTTTTCAATCGATTTTTCCGACTTTTGACTCAATCGTTTCGTCTGCGATAATTCCAAGATAATCAAAGGAAAAGACAGATCATCAGCCTTTTCTCGAGGGAAAACCGGCGATGGGCAGCTGCCAGGATCATACCGCACTATGCGAAAGCGACACGTGAGGTAGCAACGTGTCAGTATTATTCTCGCGTCTCGAGCGTATCGCTCATTGTGCGTGCTGCGTGCGGATCGTCGTGGCATCGCGGATACGTGTGCGTATTCCGCTGTCAGCTGTCGCTCACAATAGAGACGCTCCGCCAAAAACGGAGGCCCATTGTTAAGCTCTAATTGGCGTGCGCAATCCATGACAATACTAGGCTTTCTCCTCCCCCTTCCCCTCCGCCCTCTTCCACGCTCTACCTCGATCGATCGTTGGATCGATAAGCACACTCGTTCCGTGTTCATCACCTGTCTAGTTATTTATTTATCTATTCCTCTCATCAACCGCGCAGCCAATAATAGAGAGAACTAAACATGACGTAGTCATCTGATTACAACGCTGTCGCTAGAATAATTTATCTAATTATCTTAAGACATATCAAATACTTTAGATCGACGATATTACGCTTTATTTATAAGTGCTTTGATTGATACGGAATTGCTTTGGTGCTTCATAAAAATTTCATTCACAGAGGATTTCCTCACGTTTAGTTGCGTAAGACGCAAATATATCTAATTGGCTAATTCGTTAGTTCTTGACGAGAAAAATGTCGGGCTTAAGTTCATTAAAAAAAATCTTTGGAGGGATATAAAATAACTGGCTAAATATGTAACAATCTGTACAACGTAAACGAATTAAATAAAACAAGTAAAAAGATTAAAGGAAAAGATAATAATTATGAATACATGAATTCTGTCTGCTGTTCATAAATATATCATTATTAAATCGCCATTCGTTAAAACGAGGCGTAAAAATATCTCAGCACAGTAGCAATCGATCTCGTATAAGTCAGTCGAACGCCTTTTAATCTATACTCTATGGATAAATTTCGGTGGTTGTCGGTTGTCCGTAAAATCGACTCGCCCACGTGTTACCGAAGCGCGAACAGATCGATGAGAAAATGTCGATAGATTTTCGTGGATGACGTAAGCTCGCCCCGTAACATCGTTAGTAACTGTATCGTAATCAGAAGGGTCGTTTTTCGGGTGTTGGGGTTGGAAAATACGTGTCAAAAGAGGGTTACCTATGTCTAAAATAAAAAAAAAAAAAAAGGGATCGTTATCATGTCCCTTCGAAAGTCGAACTTCGAATGGCCAAGAACAGGCCGACACGTACTTGCGTGAGCAAGTTGGATACACGCGCAGTCGATTTCATCATAATTCCGCGTTGTCTGCAAACGAACGATAATTATCAACAAAACCGCCATAAATTACTTGCTTTGAAAATGGACGTAGCGCAACGGTTTATTGCGAATATTTTCCTGGACGAGAGACAGGTTAATAGGCACGTTCACGATGAAACGCTACGCCGTCGGGATAATTGAAAAGGAAACGAAACGGGAAAAAAATAGTAAATAAATAAGCGTTTCCTGTTGTAATATAAAAAAAAAAAAGGATGGATAAATACAATGTCGCGCAGAATCGCATTACAACAGTGATCTAAGTTGCACGTCGAGGATTTTTCTTTCTCACCAAAAGTCCGCAGACGAGACAAGAGAACGCTCCGACTATGCTCGCGAGAATTCCGTATCTTTCGTCCGGATGGAAACCAGTCGTTTGTCTCCATAGCGCGATGAGATTACGGAAGTTTCGTTAGAAATTTCCATAAACGGATTAACTCCGTTAACGCCGCGACGGAATTTAAGGGAATAGGTGAAGAGTTGAACAGTGTGTTGAAAAGATCGATTTTTTTTTTTTACTTTCTTCGGTATGAAAACCAACTTTTAGAAATTCTACCCTAAATTTCACACCGTTAAATTCATAATGCCATTATCCTCGATTTGAATTATTTTTAATCATTTCTACAGGTCGCTTATATCACTGCTTCTATCCAATGTCATTAATTTGATTGACTAATTGTAAGACAATGAAATTAAATAATTCAACACAAGGACTGTATCGAATTTGAAAAAAAAAATTTAGTTTATTATTTACTAAATGCATACGTTTTTTTCAAGTGAATGATGTTTACTTTCAAATTAAACACATTAAAAAATGGATTGATTTTGATATACATAGAAGTCAAAATCAATTAAGAGAAATAAACCTATTTTCGGTCAAAGTAGATTTTAATGCTTGAATATTTCACGGAACGAATTTATATACATATCCATTTCTGCAAACCGCGCGACAAAATCCTTTTCGGTCTTGAAACTCAATCATGAACAGAACTAAAGTAATATCACATATTAAATTTATAAACACAATTTAATAATTTTTTTATGCTAATCAGCACTTTAAAAAGATATTAATAATTTGATGTTAATCTAAGCATTTAAGAACTCTGAATAATTTAATTTATTGCAAAAAATATCGCTTCAGTCGGGATTCAAACTCGGATCTCCCACATCCCATGTGAACAATCTCATTATTTATTCGATGGAAGTTAAAAATGATAAAATATTATTTAACTCAAAAGATTACTATTACTCCTTTGATATCTATCTAGAATAAAGTTAAAACAAATAATATATCTGTGTTTCGCCCAATGTGTGTTACAAGTATAAAATAATTTTCCAACTAATATCTGTATTTATATGATAAATATCTAATTAACTTAACACATAAATCTGTAGAACCGAAAAAAATTAATCAAAGTGTTTGAATTTATGTATGCTCCTCAACGTCGTAAATCGATACATTTTTGCGAATTCGATAATGATTTATGCCAGCAAACTCGCTGAACCGGCTTCATCGTTCGTAAAAGACAAGCGATTATATTAACTGAATTTGTTAACTGGCCATCGCAACACGTTCTTTGCCGCCCAAGCCCATTCAGAGAAACCGGTCCAGCGACGAATCCATCGACACAAATGGACCTCAAAACGTTCGCGCACGCGGTTGAGATCCTTTCAGCGATGACACGTAAAGGGTCGTTGTACCGAGTACTGACTTCGCGCTACGAATAGCGGTGCTGACAGCTGACGCGTGCTCGTCGCGTGCAGCACACAATAAAAGCAGCTGTGTTTCTGCGAGTGTTATGCTGTCGCCGTTATTACTCGCGCGCGCACGATGCAAGGAGACATTATCAATATGCGACTAACAAATCGACGTCGCGGAAGAAAATTCTCTTTAGTTAAATAGAACGTAACGGCGTAAAGGGAGATCGACGAGACCTGCGCAAAAACGAGAAGATCTGAAGATCATTTTGTTAGACCATCAAAATAATTATACACACTAAATATTTCTTTGAATAATACCAGTTGAGTATTTACTAAACGTAAAAATATATTTATTTTTTACAAGAATCATTAATTTAACTGTTATTATTTTTATTTGCCAAATATTTATTATTTATGTAAAAATAAATAAATGTTACATTAATACTATTCAATTATTCATAAAAATTTAGTATATTTTTTCTCTCTGTTGGACGCTTAAACTTCTCCCCCCCCCCTCTTTC
>NW_017304228.1:707953-708664 GCF_001594115.1 Trachymyrmex septentrionalis | reverse complement strand
TCTCTCTCTCTCTCTCTCTCTCTCTCTCTCTCTCTCTCTCGCATTTTCTGCTGCCTACTGCCCCTCGGGGTCTTCTTTTGCAGTGCATGGATTAAAACTTTGTTGCTTGCACGGACTACGACCATTTTTTTTCCTAGACCTGCTGAGGTGAATTTGATTATCTATCTCATTTTCGTCTGGACTGCTTCTATACCTAGATTGCTGCTGGTGCACATGTGCGGAGGTCTCTGATTGGCTTCTGTCACGATGGATGACTCAGGCGAGAAAGAAGAAGGAGTTTTTCAGCATCATCCTCTTCTGCTGATTTGAAGCATGAACAGTACGCGAAAACAATAACAAATGTGGCAGGCTCGAAAAACCGTCTCCAAACTTAAATATATCCGCGTCTTTCGATAAAAAACTTGTTCTGAATGTGTCAAGCGCTTTAAAACAGTCAATTCATTCACACTGCGATAAAGTGGCCGATATTCTCTTGGCCAGTAAAAATACGAAAGATAAAAAGGCACAGATAGAGGCTGCATTTTGTTATTGTAAGGAGGCATTTGTAGAATTGTCTGTTGCCTACATAAATCTGCTTAGTAATAGTTCTCACACCCCTCTACTTGAATCTATAGGCGAGGTGGTGAGAGGTGCAGTGATGGAGGTCCACGATCTTTTTCGGTAGCGTACTCTGCCTCGTGTGGGATGGGGGAGGAACCTCGCCCGTTCTTA
>NW_017304228.1:704637-707853 GCF_001594115.1 Trachymyrmex septentrionalis | reverse complement strand
ACGATCTTTTTCGGTAGCGTACTCTGCCTCGTGTGGGATGGGGGAGGACCCTCGCCCGTTCTTATGCATCGGTGATCTCTGAGAGGAATCATATCAGTTATTCCTGTGAAGAATGACTATGATTGTTTCATAACTACGGATGAAATACTGGTTGTTAAATCCGATTAGGATGCCGTGAAAATATAGTCATGGTTCAACTCATTTGTTTGAGAGATGAGCGAGGAGTGTGCGTCGTTTATCAATCTGCAGTCACCAGCCGGTGAAAACAATTGTTGTATATAGAGAATATTTTTTGTTGCGTCACAGGTAGTCTTATAAGTGATAAGTCTTTAAACAGAGTGGATTTCGCTACTTCGTGGGCATGTAAAATTGTTCTTTAGTATATATATTAACAATAAATTTGATTTAAACAATATTAAGAATCTTTATTTGACTTAGTTTTCCAAGTGCCACGAATTTATCGACTTTTTATTTAATTTCGAATGCATTAAGAGTCCCTGTATCCAAATTATAGAAACACTATAGAAAAGTCCCCTATTATCGGATTCTACAGTGTCTTATTTAATGGATACATATATTTATTTGTTACAGATTGCCTTTCTAAACATGAAAATGAAGAATAACACCGTGCAGAGTATACATAAAATGAAGATCGCGATGAATAAGGTACTATTAGATGAATTATCATTTCAGAAAGCTTCCGAAAGATACGTGGTATCGAAAAATACACTATATTGCAACGTAAAAATCATAAAACAAAGTAATAAAGTCAATCTTTATTCCAAATCAAGATAAGAAAACATTTGATAAATTTCACGAATTATTCTTAAAAGAATATGTCGTGAATTTGTCAAATAGATGCATTCCTCTAACTAAAATAGAATTTCTTGAGCTTGCACTCTTAACCGAATCATTAAAAATAAATCAGATTTAATAGAGGGAAAAAACGGCCGGGAAATATTTTTATCACAACTTTTTAAAAAGATATCCAGCTTTTTCAAACTTAGAACTCCAGAACCAGTCAGTTTATTGCGGCTTTAACAGATCTTAATAAAACTGTTTTACGAAAATCTTCAATCATGCTACGAAAAATTTATTAATAATTTTGAAGCATCTGATATATTAAACTGTGACGACAGGATCTAAGTAATGCGCATTAGCAGCAAAAAGTGTTATCTGTAAGATATCAGGTATCTGGTAAGAAACTTCACTTCAGCGAAACGTGGAAAAAACGTGACGTTTATGTTCTGTATGAGTACGGTTGAATTGTTCTTGCTACTGTTTTTTATTGTTCCTCAAAAAATCTCTGAACGACTAATGATGAAAGACGCTGCACCTCAAAGCGTAGCTGTGGCACGGCCAAATAATTGGATGAATGGCGAGCCCATCGTAAAATGGGTCCAACATTTCATAAAATTCTCTAAACCAACGGCACAAAAACCTGTTTTGTTAAATCTTGATGATCATTGCAGCCACAAAGAATTAGCTGTCACAAATTTTGCAAAAAAAAATCACATACCAAGCACGCCTCTCCACGACACACAAATTTCAGCCTTTAAATAGAGTGTTTATGAAGCCTTTTAAAAATTCCTATTACAAAGTCTACGCTTTATGGATAAAAGCCAATCGAAGCTAGTCGAAGCAAGAATATCGAATATAGAATAGTCAGCTTCGTAGCGAAGTCGTTTAACCAAGTTGCTCGCTTACAGATTACTACATTTGGATTTCAGTGCACGGGAATCTATTCATACAATGTTCCAAACATTTTCATAGATTTGGATTTTCTTTCAACAGAACATAATCCATAAACTAGAAATCTTTTGAACTACTTCTACCAAACCATCGATATCAAGTAGCATGTTGCCACAACTTTTCAGACTCTAGGAGAAAAGATTAAAAATCACATAGAAGAACTGTTGCTATTACCCAATGCAGCCGGCAAGCGTTTAACATCAAGAAAAAGAAGATCGGAAAAAGTGCAATTTTGACGTCAAGTCCCTATAAAAGAATTCGTGAAGAAAAAGAAAACGTGAAATAGAAATAAATCAATCAAAATCGTCTTTTAACGAGCAGGAGAATCCTAAAGGAAAAAAGACTGTGATAGGTCTAAAATAAAAAGTAATCAAAATCACTGTCCAAAATGTGAAGGAAAAAACATGTATAATTTGTCTCGAGGACAACGAGGAAGATTGGCTCCAGTCCTGCAGCTATATGGAATAAGAGCACAAAGCATATATGTGGATATGCGGATAAATCCAAACAGGAATATATATTTGTGATAGTCGATACAAATTATTTTATATTTTTAATATTTTTAGATATGTTCGATATAGGGGATCTTTTCTAAAACTGTGATTCAAAGTGACTGTAAAAAAATACCTATTAATATTTATTTCTACTTATTGTAAATCGTCGAAACTGTTTATATTCACATAAAATATTAAATTTGATTTGAAAATTAAAACATAGATTTAGTTGTTTTATTCTTATTCAATTTTGAAAAAAACCTTAGGTGTCCGGTATCAGGATTTCCCCCTACATTTTTTCAGTGTACATAATTATTTTCATGATCTAACAAACTTATTTTCAAATCTGTATCTATACTACAATATCTATAATTAAATGTTTAAGTTTATTTTAGCAAAACCACTTTCTTTCTATGTGCGCTATGTGCAAGAAGCCTACTTTGCCACTGCAGATTATAAATTAAAAATATTAATTATCTTTGATATGTGGTACTGACAACATGAGTACATTATTTAAGGATACAACATCAATAATTCTTTTGCAGATTTTTCCGGAAAAAAATATCACACCCAGGCAAAGGGTTGCTTCGATTTAAAGAAATTTTCTTTGCTATACGTAAAGAAAAAATTTCTTTAATTTAAACATTATTTTTAAAAATCAAATAAAATTGATTTGATTTAAAGAAATTATGTTCAAATCCAATAAATGATGTTCTCGGATCATGATTTCTTTAAATTAAATAAATTTCATTTGATTTAAAAAAATAATGTTTAAATCAAAGAAATTTTTTCTTTAACCGTATAGCGAAGAAAATTTCTTCAAATCGACGCAATACACCTTTTCTCTACATATATGTATGAGAAAACAACCGCACGTTTTCTGAGATTAATTTTATCGATCTAGAATACGAATATATACGTGAACTTCGTGATTGTGCGTGCGCGTAAAATAGAGGGAGGAAGAAATAAG
>NW_017304228.1:666358-704537 GCF_001594115.1 Trachymyrmex septentrionalis | reverse complement strand
CTGTGCGACAAAGAAAATGGAAGTAGGTTACAGCTCTTTGCAGTACGCTTCTCTCTCTCTCTCTCTCTCTCTCTCTCTCTCTCTCTCTCTCTCTTTCTGCCCTTTTGCCCTCCAGTGAAGAAAGAGAGCCGGACTTCTCAGGGACTAATAGTGCACGAAGGGTCGTCTCAGGAAGGCATTACGAGAAAAAGAGCGCCATTAAAGGCGAGTTTAGGGGAGAGAAACGACTTTAAGTGCACGCTTAACTATACCTGTGTTAGTTGTTAAGCCAGCGGTTAAACCTTTTCGTTTCTGCTCGAGAGAAGAAAGAATGATGATAATAGCGGTGGAGGCGCAACAGCAAAAAGTACATAAATACACATTCGTCAGTCATTATCCAAAATTTCGATTCTAACGACGTCGTGTCATTTCGCGAATAATTTCCAAAAAGTTACGAGCATGTTTATAACTGGTTATCACCAGTGCAGCGGGCGGGCATTTTCATTAAGTGAAAGATCAATTTTGAATTTCTCTCGAAGAAATCTCGCTCGCACGGGGATGTCTCCGCGTATTTACGGCTATCCCATGTACGTGATATGGCCTTCTTTACGCCGGCGAGATCCGCGGGCGAGCTCGCGCGAGCCAGAGGCTCCTCGCTTCGTCCGCTCGGAAAATAAACCGGTGCGCAAGCTTATCGTATTTCACAAGGAATTTAACCCGCTCCTCTACTACAGATGTGAGTACGCGCGCACATGCAAGCTGCAACGGAATTTACTCTCTATAATACGGTGAACCATGCGATAAAACATCGGCGACGATGACACTTCTCCGGCTCTCAGTGCGCTGCGGGGCTCATTTTTCACGTGCGCCAACACCGTCGTCTGTTGCGCGATCTGGTGCATAGCGCGTAACGATTTACCCAACCTGTCTCACTGGAATATTTCGTTGCTGCCGAGTATCATAAGATAAATGAGATTCGCATCAGGGAAAGCTCGTTAAAAAACAAAAGAAAACAACAAATTAAATTAAATTTCAAGATATACGCAGTATCGTATCCCTATCTATAAAGGCTATACAGGACGACCTATAAAAAAAAAAATTGATTTTACTAAATTGAGGTATTTAAAAAAAAAAACGCTACTCTATTTATGCATACTGGTAGCTGTCGTTCATTTTGCGTCTACATTAAATTGCTTCAACGGAAAGAGCAATTTTGCAACTGTTGTAAGATTCTTTAATATTAGTTTACACATTTAAATTCTGTGAGAAATGAAAGGCAAGATTTAATCATATTGAAGAATCTTAACGATAGTTAAAAGCAGCTATTTATTCTATCTATTGCTATCCGTAATATATTTATTTTCCTTGAAATGCTCTAAAACAAGGAAGACCAGGATATAATAAATACAAGACAGTCCCAAAGAGAAACGTAAACGTTTTACGATACATTATAAATATCACAGTTTTTCATTCTACTTCGACACACAAAGAGTTACGCTTATTAATATAGTTTGATTTCGTTTTGTGCCCACGTACGATTTCCTCGGTGAAGAGATGATGCCGAGAGGCTTCCCTTTTTCTATCTCTGACACTCTCGTTTGAGGCAAGCCTCGTTAAGTGCCTTCGCCTCGCGAGAACAAGCGAGCTCATGATTGAGCGCGGCGAGGAAGAACCAGTTTACTGACACGGAGTATCCACCTCGATTTCCATTCATCGGTTAGAGGTAGGAAGAGAGAAAGAGAGAGAAAGAGAGATGATCGGTCTTGGTTACCGGCAACGGAAGGTCCGCCCTCGTTGCCGCGGCTAATCTAACGCTTCCAGACGATGGCCGTTAGTCGATGTAATCCATCAAGCGGCTCGCTCTTCCGGAAGAGGAGCCACGGCCAGGTCGCCGATGGGATGGACCACCTCACTCCGCGCTTCAACAACGAGAGCTCTTTCGCTAGCTTTCCAGCTTTTTCGGTCGGTGGACGGTTCCGTCGTTAATTGCGAGGAAGGGTGAAGCTGGAGTGAGAATCACTTGCGTGGTGCCCGACAATGGCAATGAATAGCGAGGGTGAATGTATCTCTTTTAAATACGACTAGATGATTGTGAAGGAATATTTGTGATTTAAAAAAAAGAGAACGGAAAAATAGATAATATAGAAGCTGTAAGTAAGATTGAAGTAATAGAAAATAGCGCGTACGCGATTTGGATAAAATATTATTTGATTAACTTAATTATTTCTTTTCAACAAATTTAAATAAAAATTTTGTCAAGTTTTGATACCTTGTCGTTTTAAGATAAAATTACATGGGACAATATGTGTATCCAACAGAAACTAGATATAATCTCAAAAGTTAGTTATCTTCATCCTCCGCCAGCAACACGAAATTTGAACTTTTCCATAAGCAATGAGTCACCGCGCGCGAGAAAACAGAACAAAATTTTTTATTACTTCGAATTACATAGAAATCAGAAAAAATTCTGATGTACTTGTTAAAATTTTAACAAATTTTTACCATCATAGATGGATAGAAGTCATCATAGATGATTGTACTTGACATATTTTTTACAGATTTACCTAAATTAACCTCTTAGAATTCACAATTCAAATATTGATGGTGCTTTTGAAGATCCTATATTGCTAACGGAGGGTTAAGCTTTTAAGCGATGAAAGAGAAAAAACGGAAACGGGAAAACAGGAAAAGAATGGACCATCAGTGATTCGAATCAGCGATCGGCTCGCTCGGCTCTCGCGAAAAGAATCCAATTCTCGATGCAGAAGCGTCTAATTATCGGATCGTTCTTTTTGCGAGAACGGGAACCTTTACGCGGGAACGCGGCCGCGTATCGCGCTTTGCTCACGGATCATCAGTCACGGTTGTTTGCCGCCGGAAAACCGTCAGTCAACTCTTTTTTCCCATCACCGTCGACGTCTCTCCGCCCTCAGCTTTCCACTCTGGAGAATCGTCTTCCGACTCTCGCAAGCGGGGCGGTTCTACGTAAAAAGCTCCTTTCGCGCGAGGCAACCGCGACATCGCGACGTCGTCGTCGTCGTCGTCGTCGTCGTCGTCGTCGTCGTCGTCGCCGAGAGTCGATAATAAATGCAGAGCGATCGCTAGCGCGTCTAGCAGCTAACGACCGGAGTTCCAGCCCTTCTATGTAAATCAGCCGTCGTTATCTTTCGTAACGGCGCCGTATCTACTCCGTTAACGTTCCCCGTGAGATACAAGATACCCCACCCCGTCCTCGCTTACGCCCGAAACTTCGATTACGACGGAAGCTGCGGAAAACTTCGTGAATGGACCAAAAGCGTGGCCCAAAGTTACGGTCCGGGGTGGGGCCCTAGAAATCGAATGAGACGATAAACAGAACAATGGAGGTCTCCGGGTTCCGTGACAGGACACTGATCTTATACGGCGCGTGACTAGAGACAAAGTACACCAACTATCTCTTCGTACGGCCGATGTGCACTGCACAATGTATACCCCCGGCTATCGCAGATAATTTACTTGTACAAACCGTTATATCGAATTACATTTACACCACCCAACCACGGCGCGTTTATTATGGTGCAATCGAGTGTATAAAGCCTGGTAACACAGCGCCCAAAAATAAAAAGCATTTAAAAAACACAAATTATAATCTAAACACAAATACCGAACCGATCATTATTGATCGTTTCTATTTTTTAGAGTAGTATTACGTTCCCTGTGTAAAAGATAAGATTCTGAAATATTTTGACTTTTCAATAATTACGTCTTTTATAATACTGACAAAATATTTGGTTTCTCATCGTTTCTTTTATTTTCATAGTAATTTATGCGCTTGGTTTTTTTTTTTTTTTTTTTGAGTGAGCAAGAAACATTTACTTCCACTGTTAATGAATAAAGTGTATTTAAAAGAACTAAGAGTTTAAAAATAAATCTACATATTCATACAAGTTCGGAACTCGCTCCTCGTTTCTGAGATACACACGTAATGGAAGAAAAATATATATATTCCGCGTAATGAGAATAGAGACAAACGAGTCGGGAAAATCGGCGATAATGAAGATAACGACGTCCGTATCTAACACTAAAAACGCAACGCCGTGCTTTGTGCGACGGGCACATTAACGCTAATATCGCACGCCATAATTTATGTCTTGCGAAATGCGTTCTTTATGACCGCACAGAAACAGGGCGGAAAGGGGAGGACGCAGAGTAAACGCAGAGTAACGCGAGCGGTGATCATCTTTCTTGGCAAAGTGTAAGTAACGCGTAAGTAATGCCGGCCAAGAACAATTGTGATCGTTAACGTCGCGGCAATGAAAGCGGCCACCGCTCTTGCTTCTGCTCAGCAGAAACTCGCATTAGAAGACATGCATGTAAGTGTATCACCGTGAAATCTAGACTATTACGTAACTAATTACGACTATACATATCGCAACCAGTGATTACCTTGAATCGAATTCGCTTCCTGCGACCGTACCACTATCGGCTGATCGAAATTATCCATCGGCCCGTTCCCGGTGCGCGTTCGCGCACGGATGGTATTACGTGTAAATCGAGATTGACAGCGTCGAGGCTCTGTGACGTTGATCGGGTTGACGAGTGGCGGGAGAATGTCCCGAGGATTAGCTATCCCATTACATAATCTCATTGTCTAGCGCGGGTATCGTATCACGAGATCTCAAAAAAGATCGTGGCAAATAGCAGAACATGTGTCTGCATTGTAATGCAGATGTGTGTGTATCGTAATGCAAAAAGATCAATTCGGAAATAAATTAAATTCAGGAGAGCCTTAGCTTTAAGCTGCACTCACTTTGTGCTCTCACGCGCTGTAAGCTTCGTTCTATCTTTATTGTTCATTACATGCAGAAGGAAGGGAGAATGAAGCTTACAGCGCTCAAAACTAATACAGCTTTACACCCGTCTCCAGCAATGTATAGATTATCTTTAATCTTGGTTCAATTTACTCTGCGTCTTTTTCTAATTTTTAGAGCCAGAAAAAATTAAGAGCAAGTTAAATCGAGATTAAAATTAATATCTACATTGGTGAAGACACTGGCGTCAGTTTTTCCCAACCTTTTATCTCTCTCTCTCTCTCTCTCTCTCTCTCTCTCTCTCTCTCTCTCTCTCTCTCTCTTCCTTTCTCTTTCCTCGACAGCAGTCTTTTTATCAAATATTTCGCTAAACTAACACTCCTGCTAATTCCTGATATTGGAAAAACTGACACGGCGCTCGCGATATTTTTCTAGAGATTTCTACGATTGGCCAATTCCTTCGAAACTTAACGGATCACTGCGGATCACGTGTTAATGCAATTACCGTACTTACGATAAATTTACAGAGGAAAGTAAAGACAAATTGGAAGAGTGGACCGTCGCGGTCGTAAAATACGATCCCGTTCTCCCAACCCCTCGCTGGCAATTTTACTTTTCTTCGTTTGTCGATTCGTGCGCGAAACACTTCTTCGAGACGGTTGCACGGCAAATATGTTAAGTAACGGAACTCGTTTAGCTCCACCGATAGCCCAGGCAAAAGAGTATTTATATTTCTAAGAGAAAAGCGAGCAATTTTTCTCCTCTCGGATCTCCTCCTCGCTTGGAAGTTTTTTGCCGATAAAATTGATCGTACGTAGCGGATGGAGAATTATCCTGCCGTCGCGGGTACATTTCCGCGATAACGGGACCACGCCCGCTGTTGCGAGGGAGGAAATGAAAAAGGGGGTTGGCGGGGGCGAGATCAGGCTCTGCGGGGGTAATGCCGGAGGATGAGCGCATCGGGGTTGCAAAAGTTATCTCGCAATAAAAACGGACATCGGCGCGACTTTCAATAAGTCGGACATAAACGTCAGCTCCTATTCAATACAAGCAATTTATACAATTCATAGACGTAACAGATGTAACCACGTAATATGATGATTCACGGTCATCTTCTGCTGACTTCTGCTGAAATCTGATGTTTATCGTTTATCGACGTACTTAGATAAAGTAAAACGTCAGAAAAATTATTTTATTTCGAAATTACATTTGGCATAACCACTGTAATTCTATGCATCTATAATGGAATACTGATGATCTGATGAGTATAAAATGAATGGAAGATAAATCGATATCTCTGAAAATGATATGCGCGATAAAAACACGATGCGAACACGTTGGTTTATTCAAAGCCCCCAAAGTGCATCAACGTATATTGAATCTGCATATTACATGCGGCACTCCCATTGATACGTTGCCGTCCGCGAAGAACAATAAACAAGGCTTGTCCGCCGCGTACCGAACGACCGTCGTAAAAGATGCCCCTAACGTTAAAGCCTCGGTAAGGTCCCTCAATGACATCTCCCCGAGGAACGGAGCGCGCGAGCTAGAAATTAAGAGGAAGCGGATATATACCGTGTCCGGGAGAGAGTTTCAACCAGCTCGAGATAAGGCCGTCGGCTGGCGCGTTGCGGTACAAGTTCATAAATTATTCGAGCCGGGAGGACCGAAATAGCGGTGCGAATGCTAAGGTTAGTAAGGATTATTCACGGCACCCCCCCCCCCTCCCGCCAAAGCCGTATTATTTAGCATTGGTACCTACTCTCGTACTCCCGGCTCTTTACTCTCACAATTGTCGCGTTCTTCTTTATTACCTCACCCTGAAGTCCCTTTTCTCGTTCGTTTCCTAACGTTTAACATCCTTCACGCGTCTACAAGAAGCTATATACACCTTATACGAAGTGCACTCTTCTTACTTCGTCCTTTCTTTTTATTTCAAGATTAAATCTTTTTTTTTTTTTTAAACAGTTACATAAAGATATACAGAAAAACGAAGAAAATTCTTACAGAAAAATTCTTCCATATTTTACTCGTTTTTAATTAATTCAACACTGTTTCGCATCGTGCTCCTGCCAGTTGATTCTACACGTTAAGTTAGAAGTAACGAATAAGACAATTATTCCAAGAACAATGGAATTCCGTGTGCGTGCAGTGTAATTTGCGATTGTAATTGAGTGCCTGCAAATATCCATACAATGCCCGATACACTGAGAGAAAAAAAATGGTTGCAATTATCATAATTTAACTATAATTTACAGTCATTTTCGATGCCGGCTATATATTTTTTAGTACAACTATAAATATAATTATCATTGCTAACACTAAGTAGTAGTAATAACTAGTAATAAAAATAGAGTAGTATAGAAATAGAGTACCTAACCACGATTATTTTACCATGCAATTATAGTTGCAAATACTTTTCTCTTAATATTCCTTCCGCATGTGCGAATGGCTATCGTTCGTATTGTGAACCTCCTCTTTGAAAACCGGATTCAAATCAAGCAAACGAGTGTGAACAAACACGAATGAATTGCACTGTTCGCGCTCATTGAAGCAAGTTGTTCATTCGTGTTTGTCCACGTTCTCTTGCTTGGCCTGAACCTAATTTATGTTCATTTTTACTAATTCTAATTAATCTCGGTTGAATTTAAGAAGTAAGTAGATACTAATGACTGTTCCTACCAATGTAGATTAATTTTAATCTTGGTTCAATTTACTCTTCATTTTTTTCTAATTCTTAGAATTTAAAAAAAAAAAGTGAAGAATTAGTTGAACGGAAATTAAAATTAAACTACATTAATAGAAACAAACACGAAAAATAAAAAATAAATTGAATCAAGATTAGAGTTAATTCACATTGATGAAAACGGGCATTAATATGAAAAGAACGACGGTGAAAAAAATTAATATAAAATTTATGCAAAAACAGAATCCATCAAGTGCGCGTAATAATGACGAAGACAGAGACGAGTAGCGATAATCGGGAGGCCACTGGGAAAAGATATAGTTGAGAAACTTTTCAAGAGCAATTAACCTTCATTTTCGGACAAGCTGAGTCCGTCGAATAACTCAGAAAATTTCAACTTCTAAATTCATTCTCAGAAATAAGCTCCTACTAGAAGCCTCCTAGGCTGGTATTCATAGACGATTCTTATATTCAAGACTGTCTTAAATGGAGTTTTAAGATTTCACGAATCAATCAGAAGGCCGCATTAGCATCTTAAGACATTACCTTAAGACGATCTCGAAATGAGAGCGGACTATGAATATCGATCCTAGACTTCACGGAAAGAAAAAGATCACCAAGGAAATAAAGCGATATCGAAACGTCAGTCTAAAAAGAAGAGAACGTCGCGAAACACACGACGGGAAACCGTATCTACGAGAAAAATCCGATTTGCGGAAAGCTGCGAAATTCGCGGGGCGTGTCGTTGTATGTAATGGTTGCCGTAATCGAGGATCGATAAGCTTGCGAGTTGCGATACGCGAGCGGTCTCATCACAGTGTACCACAATTCGTCGAGTCCCTGTTGTTACATAAGGCTCATCTTTTTTTTCTCTCTCTCTCTCTCTCTCTCTACTAAGAGATTGTATCGCATGTTGTAATAATGATGTGCTTGTGGACTTGTCCCGAGGTGTCGAAGCGAAGCGGGTAACAATGAAGTGAGTCGTGGCTTTTTACGGAACAACGCTTTCGTCGAGATATTAGCCACTGATACCAGTATCGCCGAAAGCGACGATGCTTCAAATAATTAAATCATGTTCTTACATCAACGGCGGACGCGAAGCCAATCAACTTGCGTTTTAAGCCGGTTCTTGGCGTGACAAAAGGGAAAAGAAGGCGTATTCCCGCGTATACCTCGCGAAAGGATTCTTAATAATCTTCTCAATAATTGCAACCATACAATATCGGCCATTAAAATTCGCCATTTCTTTTTAGGTAACTCTATGTTATAATAAAAAAATTAAAAAAGCTATGTAAAATAGATTACGTTGAGAGAGACGTTTATGATACTATAATTACATACCATAATTATGGTTATTACTGCTATAACGTTAGTAATAATATAATTGTATTTATAGTTCTATAAAAAATATGTATAGTTGATGTAAAAAGGTATATAATATTATCTATTATCATATAAAAATGATTCAAATTGCTATAATTTAGCCATAATTTATAACAATTTTTGGACCAACTATATTTAATATGGTTGGCCTAAAAACGGCTATAAATTGTATAAATTATGATTGCAACAATTGTTATGGTAATAATAACAATATTTACAATCATTTTTTATGCCAATTATATTTTTTATAAAACTATGTATAATTATATTATATTAGTAACAATATATGGTAGTAGTAACCATAATTATCGCATCACGTATTTACAAACACCTAGTCACAAAAAACCTAGAGTTTTCTCTCAGTACAGTCGCGTTCTTTACCGGTAATACATATTGATTTGCACTAAATGTGACTGTGTAACGGAAACCACATTAAGTGCATTTATTGAATAGCGCGTGCATCGCTTATATATACGTTAATAAATGTGTAAACCGAAGCACTGATGTACGCAAATAACGATAGAATATTCAGTGATAATATTTCACGAGCGGTCGCGCGGACTATGTACACGAGTGCGTCTGTAATTATTCGTCGCGCTATCGTTATTTAACTAGATGTATCGCCAGCCGTAAAGCGATCGCGGTCATAACTCACTCGACATTTTACGCATGCGTGACAAATGGAGTTTTTTTTCTATAGGATCCGCGCGATATTTCGGATAATCGCTCGCCCGCCCGCCGATATGATTCTGGCTTTACTGCTGGGCGATTAATGACGCGCAATTCGGAAGCGTGTTCGCCAAACGACCATTCGACGCGTCAGTTTTAACAGCGAGCTGTACCGGTTGTACGCGCAAAATCGATAATCGAATTAAATTAATTTTAAAACAACCCCACAACGCCTATAGGCTGAATTCAGAATCATGGTCTACTTAGGTTAACTAGCAGCTATTTTTATCTCGAAAATGACTACCTTACGTATCGGTTATCGAATAACCCACGAAGGCGTTACCCTCGTATATCGCGTGGCATTAATTATGCAAATGAATTGACTTGATAGCTGAGTCGGATCAACATTATCATCAAACCGATACATCGTAAGACAATTTCGCGAACGAAGCAAGAATAACGTTGTCCCCGTCGGCTGATTCCGGGTTTCTTTTAAACACATTATTGCATTGCATCGCGAATAAAATTGAATGGAATAAACATCAACAACATTAAAACTACCACGAAAACTTGCTACTGAAATTTTATGTTGTATTTATGCAAGCAATTTTTATTAATAAAGCTGTCCTCTTTACTTCGCTCGTAAAAAAAAGAAGATTGTGGCGCGTTTCTCGTGTCATACTTTTGGCTAAGAAAGCGTCCCAGCTGTTACATGTTAATGTCGCTTAATGACTTACAAATAAATTGCCAGCGATGTGTCGTGACTCATCCGTAACGGACGGCACCGCAAAGTCCTTGAGAAAAGTGTTAACACCTGCGAGAACTACGCGCGCTGATGCACGTAGAGCCTGACGATCGTTTATCGTCTAGGAATCGCTTACTTGGTCTTTAAAAGAACGTTTCACCGACGATGAGTCAGTAAGAACCCGATCTCCGTCACGAGACGATTGCATTTTCTACTGCGATCGCACAAAGATAATCGAGCATAGGAAAGAAGAGAAACTCACCATCACTTTATGTTAACGTATTAATCAACGTAAGCTGAATATGTGTTCGCTTATTAACATTGAGAAGCAGTATTTCTTTATGTAATGTCTTCCCGTATTCTAAGACGTCAGCCCGTAGCCACAAAATAGTAGATAATGCGCGCGTTTCAATTGAGTGGCTAACAACGCTGAGTAATTCTTTCGCTGCGAAACATTTAAAGCTTATGATTCATATTCGAAGCTGTAAAAATAAGTAGAGAACCGTACAGCCTCGGCCAAAGGCCTGTCAATACGTACATACGCGTTTAAAACCGCACACGATGAATTAAATACGAAATAAAAATAACCCGAGAATACAATCCGCGGTTTTCTTGCGAGACAAAAGGACTTACCTTCTTTGTCGTGTAGAGTTTCCGGCCTTGAAGCAGCATGTACATCTTCTTCCAATTGTTCGAACTCGCATTTCGCATCCACACCATGCTGAATACGTACGGGCACTCGCTGTCCTCCCGTAACAAGTAATTCTGCAACATGAGCGTGAGCAACGTATATTTGCCGCCGTTTTTCACCCAGCACGGTTTATATTCGTGATGATCGCATTGGCAGGAAATTACACGCGTACTCACCCTTAACGCACTCTCGGCTTCGGTAAATGTGCCCCTCTCTTCTCCGCTGGGAAACGTAATCATGTCCGGAGGAAAAAATTGCTGCAAAAAAAATTGGAGAGATGTCTCGATATATACTGTTATCTTTTACATTTGAAAACGGACATTAAGAGAACTAAATTTCAAATCGTTTTTAAAATTGACGAGAATGAATTCTCAGAGAAAATAGTGATGCAGAGGCGAATCTAAAATACTTTGGGAAAGAGAAAATATAAATATATCTCGTCCCGCAAGTATCTCAAAAATCAAATTTTATAAACACATACGCATTACCTAAAGAATCTTTTTAAAGAATTCAATGGATGGAAACACAAACACTCGTGTGTACATTCACATGCGCAAAGAGTATCTCCCTCTCGTTACAAGAAAAAGAAAAAGTCTCGAGATTTCCCCAAAGAGTGTCGATTGCAACGTTCAATTTCCCAAGTTTCTACGCTCGTTATTTCTTAATTGGCCAATCATCGGCAAAACTACAAGATTTATGAACCCAAACTGATTGAATTTCAAAACTGCTAATTGATATCAGTTCAAATATATTAATTATGATGTCTTAATAACTTCGAAGCTTCACTAATAAATCGCTATCTCTTTACATATCATAAAAATTAACATTTTCTAACTAACAAGACCCAGTAAAATGATAGCTGCGAAATGTAAAAATAAAGTGTTATTTACTTATTGAAATTTTCTGCCTACACAATCTCGATGCATTGAGTTTAAAATGGAGCTGCATACTCAATCCTGTAAAATCCCAGGACACGAATGTTCCAATCAATACTACCGAATCCTTGAGACCCCATACTCCATCGTCACAATCGGAAAAACGTTTCTCGTGCCATCTAACAATCTCTTCAAAACTTTTCTGGAATATAACCGCACGATTCGTCGGTAAACCAGAGATCTGCTAGAGGAACTCGCGGAATACTCATACCGACAATATTCACAGAGATACCGACAAAGTATTAAAATATCGACCGAGTTAACATTTAATATCTTGACTATCAACTGAGATTCAAGATAACTGTAGATTTCTAATATTACCGACATTTCAGACTCACAAACTACAGTTTCGCAAAAATACAATGTCGATACGAACAAATGTTACATATATATTTATGGAATAGAGTAGTTAGAAAATGTAAAACATTAATATGACAAATAAACATACAAGTTTGAATCAAATATTAGTCAAAAGTTGGTCGGTAAAATCGAGGAATTTTATCTAGAGTCGGCAGTACTTCGTAGTTATTTCAACGCAGCTGCAACTGTAGCTTAATTGGTAAACTCAGTCAGTCGGTAAGGTAACGCGTTTAAATTGAATAGAATTTACTTTTCGATGCGATAATAATAAAGAACGCAAAAATTTGATTATTTTCTGGAAACGCGTGCTCTTCAGAAATGTATAATTAAAAAAAAAAGCTTTTTTCTGCAAAATAAAATATCTATTTTTTTTTACTTACCACAGGCTTGATGAACACTTCATATTTCAGGAAGTCTTGACTAAAATAGAACCTCCTTTCGTATTGGGAAGCGAACATTTCCAATTCTCTATGAACAGCAAGAATATCTTCGTGGTCTTCTAAAGTACGCTCTGCAACAGAATAATTCATCCTATTTGTGACAAATATGTTGCTAATATCAATACAGTCATATATTCACAGCGACTTTTTAAAATGATATCGAATAGTATTTGAATGCTCCTCGATATCAAATCCTCGGGTATCTGTTTTAAGAAAATAGGGAATATTTTTCATATCTGTTATGTCATAAATAATAATAAACACAGTTTAATGTTTCTGGTAAAAAGAGCTTATAGTTACGTGCAGATCTTGTTATGCAATTAATTGGTAAAATGATTCCATGGAAAACACAGACTAGAATAGCCTGACATTTTGCCCGGATCTCTAAACAAACATTCCGTACGGAGACACAGCCGCGAGTCGCGTCTCTGACCTGCACCAAGCTCCTGGAGGTTTCGCTCGCTATTGATTCTCGGTTGCATTATAGAGCTCTGTGCCGTCTTTACGGCCTCTCCAACCCCTTTCCTCCCTTCTCCCTTTACCCCTCACCATGTACACGTTATTTCCGATCTCGTTTCGAATCAATGTCGTAGAGAAAATTTAGACTACTGAAGTTTTCTCATTGTGTTAAAGGCTCATTGACTCATCTTGAAGCTTCTCCTCGGCTTGGTATGCCTCGAACTTTTAACGAATTATCTGGCTTTTACGAGCGCGCTGATATTTTTGTAAATAAATTATTTGTTATCGAGTTCTTGAATAGCTTTCGAGTGTACCACACGCAATAATCACGAAAATACGAAAATACCCGTTGCTGATTCTCCACATTTCCCTATTCAAGCATATTTGTCTCCATCTACGTTATCAATAAACGGGATAATAATTCGGATATCGAATTAAACGTTTAATTCTGTAAATTCCATCCATTATGTTTGGGTATACGTTCATCACATTTGTATGAATTGCGCATGCATTCCAATAATATAAATATAAAATTATACATATATACATATATATACTATAATCAAAATGTACAGAATATTCATATTTCTCTAAAAAAAAAAAGTTAATGAAAAACTAATGATTCCACGAATAACATTCTATAGCGAGTAATCGTTACAATCGTAGACTTTAGAAGTATGGTCGATGACACATTGCTATTCGCACGTGAGCACAAAGTATAGAATATACTTATTGATTGATCGTTAGCTACATTTCTGAGAGAATACATAGGCATTTGAAATAATCGCGACAGAAATATCACACATTACGATATTATTTTTCATTATGTTTATATTATTACATACCAATTCCCAGTTTCGGCCACGTTTCGATTATCGACCAGGCTGCGCCGATTGTGTTCCTCTTGACTTTGAGCAACTCGCACAGGTCGATCGTTCGTAGATTCTTCTCCACGACCACGGTCGTAAAAGAGTGATCGTTGTTATAAAACCGCAATTCTTCCTAATTAAATAAACATTGGAAAGACATTAAATAAACAATTGAATTGAATTGGATACAATTAATTAATCAAATTAAATTAATCCGCAGTCTTTCTCTCTTATAAACCTCTTTTAATTTATCTATTGCATCGTAAATAAATTATAAATATTTTGTTTTATTTAAATTTATATATATTTTGTTTTGTAATTAAATAAATTTACATAAATGAATAAATCAATGATAAATTTTTGTTTGATAAAGATATGAGAAAAATTTGTATTGTACTTTAATTATTTCATCATATTTATGAATACTATATATACTTGTATTTATTTTTCAACATAATACGTAGATTCCACTTACATAAATTAAACACAATATAAAAATTCATTACTTTACACTCATTTCCTCGATTTTTCTGACTACACATCACATATTTGTTATAACAACGACATAAAATTATCATTTTTTAATTATTTGTAAACAACGGAAACATAAAGAAAAAAGTGAAAAAAAAAATACTTTAAAATACATACTTTTATTCCTCTCTATAATCAGTTATCACATCAAAATTACATTTCGAAATTAATATTAGAAAATTTTAGTAATTTAAAATATTTCAACTTATTTTCTGGAAAACTTCATTTTTTTAGCTGTGTCATTGTGTAGTAAACGAGTAACGTTTAACCAAGAAATAATAATAAGACAGGCAGCGCAATATTTAAAGCGCAAGATAAGAAAAGAAAGACATACCTGTCTTTCACTGTCGATCAAATCCTGGTCACTTCTTCGACTCCTTCGCATCGTGCTGTTGAGTTCGAAGATCGTGAGATTGGAACCAAGCCGCTCATAGCTTGCGGCTCGGTTACTCGGCAGCGTTGAGCTGCCGTCGATGCAGGAGCACATCTTCGGGAGCCAATCTGTAAGGGCCCAAGGAGATACTAGAGAGAGATTGGTAGTATAGCGTGTCGTGATTAACAAATAAAAGGGAAAAGGGCTACACGACTTAAAAAATCGCAAAGAATGTCAATCCGCTTATAAAAACGCTAAATCTACTATATAAATATACTAGCAAAGAGGCGTAAGAGCGAGCCCGCTGTACTAAAGATCTATTTTACAACTTGGGCTTCACAGGATTCTACATAGTCGGGATGGAGCCACTACATTATCGATGAGTGAACGTGGCCCCCTCTCGTTTCAAGAGACACAAAGGAAAAAAAAAAAAAGTAGTGTTCAAACATTAAAGGACAAAATGTAACGTCGTGCTGTGAAATCGCAGCAGTTCTCGGGCGAATTTTTCGAATAGCAATAACTGTACGTTGGAATATCGAGGCGCAGGGATATAAGGTAGATAAGTGACTACACATGTGCTGCGACATTGAAGACACGTTGTGCGTAGTGCGTGAGTCGCGTTTTATCTGCGAGCCGTTGCAACGCGGATATTTACACCTCGCGGAGGTCGCGCGCAATTGCTTCATCGCCGCGCCGTCTTCTCTCTCTTTTTCTTTAGAATGACTATGATATATCAAATACGAGTTGTAGTAGTAGAGTCGTACAAGAGTCGTCGTTATCGCTAATCCGACGAATTGCCGTACGCAGCAGACACCTTTACAGGCCATGCGGGTCAAATTTCTAATATAAACCGTTGGGCGGTCGAGCGATTTCAAGCAGGAAATACCGATACGTTATTGAGATAAATCGATCCTACTCCTGATTCACTCTACTATTTAGGATCCACGTTATCATACGAATTTACATAAATTGATTAAAGTTACGAAAAAAGATTTTAAATTGTTATATATAAATAAATTCCATTTGGATATCATTAACTCTTGTATTATATTAAAATTTTATATTTGTAGATAAAGCAAAAGGAATATTTTTATAAATAAATAAATAGAAGTTTCATTAAAAATATTGTTTCAATAAAAATATTTTTAACAAATAAAGTATATTTAAATAATTAATTTTATTAATTCTTATAACAAAAGCGATAACTGTAAGTAAAAATCGATGTATGATCAAACAAAAATATAGTGTACTTGATGCGTAAGAACAAATGAATAATTTGGATATTTATATATCATTGTAATTTTTTATAAAACTTTCTACTAGAAATTAATTTAATTTGTAGCTTTAAATACAAAGCGCCTTCCCGGTCCAAGTGTTAAGATGTTGAACTATTATCTAATATACATTCAATTAAATTGAATTAATATTTCAGAAATAAATTGAGAGCCGATGAAATTATCGGATTCACACAATCAATCTGAAACAAATAATCCCCCCAAATTCTCCCAAATCTTAAAAAACTGTAATAAACTTATTGCGAAAAATATTGCCTCGGCCGGGAGTCGAACCCGGATCTCTTACATTCCGTGTGAGCGTCCTGAGCCTTTAGACTACCGAGACCTTAGCAACACTCTTCGCAATAACCGATATATATAGTGAGTTACGCATGTATAGGCGAGCGTATTCTAAACAATATGATTGGAAACAAGACCGTCTATATGAATATTAAGACTTTAAATACAAAGCGCCTTTTCGGTCGAGTGTTAAGATGTTGAACTACTATCTAATATACATTCAATTAAATTGAATTAATATTTCAGAAATAAATTGAGAGCAGATGAAATTATCGGATTCACACAATCAATCTGAAACAAATAATCCCCCCAAATTCTCCCAAATCTTAAAAAACTGTAATAAACTTATTGCGAAAAATATTGCCTCGGCCGGGAGTCGAACCCGGATCTCTTGCATTCCGTATTTAAAGTTTTAATATTTATATAGACGGTCTCGTTTCCAATCGTATTAATTTGTAGCATGAAACATACATAAGTGGAAAAAAATATTATAAAAATTATAAATTTTGTATTTCATAATATTTATTAAAATATAAATGATTTTATAATTAACAATATATTCATTTAAAATTAGAGATTAATTCGAAGACCGTCGATTAATACTTTTTCTCATAATTTTTCTTCATAATATTTCGTAGAATCTTTACTTTACAAATTTATTTTTGCCTTTTTCCAATCGTTCGTTGAATACACGTTTGCAATCCAATCGAAGGACTTTCTCCGGTTAGCTCAAATGCGAATAAGTCATCGCCACCATGTCACGAAGATACCTTGAATAGCGCCTTAATAATTCTTCTGTCCTATATCCGGACTGCATCGTGACGACGCAACAGCAACAAGAATCCACGTGTATAATATACATACAGTGAGAGCAAAAAGTATTCGTACAAGGAAATTTTTTTATACAAAGAACATATTCTGTTCTAACATAAACAAACGAGCTTCGCATGTATTACTGATTTTAGAAGCTAAATTCTCGACTATACGAATACTTTTTGAGCATCCAAACAATAGAATTTTTTATTTTCGCTTATTTTTCAGATAATACATTTTCTATAATTAATACACATTTTTTTGATATGTATAATTTTAAGAAGCATACAGTCTATTTTATTCTTTATGAATAAATTGTTAATTACGTAGCAAGAAATGAACGTCAATTAAACGTCGAATTGGTGTTGAAATCATCGTATCGATTCGATAATAATTTAATGACTCATTTCTCGCTGAATAATATTTACTTTTTAAAAATAAGTTTTTAAAAAAATATTTTCTCTGCACGAATACTTTTTGCACTCACTGTATGTGTCAGCGTCGATACTCGACACGTCCATCGAATTCGCCGCGAATTAACGATTTCCACGAAAATCAATAATAGATACAACAAGACGAAGGAAGAAGTAACAACAAATCTATAAACTAAGCGATATCACGTGAAATCTTGTAAGACTGGAACTCAAAAATTTCTCGCGCTTGTTCCATTTGATTAATAAGATTTTTTCTTAATTTTTTTCGTAAATTAACATTTTAATCATAAAGTAATTTATATTTTAAGAAATTAATAAATAAACTATTTCAATACAAGTAAACAAACTATAAATAAATTATGAGAAAATATGCAGAATATTCCATGAAATGATTTTATGAAGTTTTAAATGGAATAATTTTATCATCAAATTATTAATACGAAGCCAGAAGTTTATCGGACATCGTTTTGTACAAACCGGAGGAAAATCGACTGTAATTGCAAATTATGAATTTCGCTAAGACTGTTCAAAATCCCGATGACGTTTCACTGTATTATCACGAGATGATAAGAAATGTTAAATGCCTGCAGACTATTTCGAGATGCCTAAATTATCGCTGATAATGGTGGAAAATCACTAATGCATTCTCACTCGTATTACAACTACGTCTGCACTTCCATTTTAAAGACTCTCGACTTTTAACGAATCAACGTTTTCAAATAAATAAATACACAGAAGCCGAATCTCTCGTAAAATGTCACTAATTAATTCCTATTAATATTGTACAATTAAATTTTTCAAACAAATTTATTTGTTTGATCTAAATAAGCTTTTATTACTTTTGAGGCTTCCACGAGAATTTTTTATACAAAAACTATGCGCTTTGCGAATTGTGTCCAAATCCATTATTAAAATGCCAATGTTAAATAAACATTGCAGTTCACTTCATGAGGGCAAAGATCAGTCTGAGCTGCTCCTCCGAGGGATTCCCCCTTATATATATATCTACGCTGTTTAAAAATAGAAGGGGGAGAGGGGGGAAAGCGGAATGAAAGTAGCAGGGAAAAGAACGTATCTTCGACAACGGGGAGAACGATCTTTATTCTACATATATTATATGTCATTAACTTTCTTTAGATTATTGGGATGTTTTTGTATCTCTATAGCCTCTCTGTATTTTTTCTTGGAAAGTATAATAATAGTGGTGGCGGAATTGTTTTATTAAACAGTATTTAGTTTCCTTTCTCAATGTTATGTTCTGATAATGCTAACTATGTGATATGTTTTAATCTGACGTTACGTTGATGTTCTTTCATCCGTAGATTAATCATTCTCCCGTCGCCTTTCCAATGTAAACTTGTTCGCAACAGCAAAATATTTCATATACTTTTGTGGAATTGAGAGGGTCTTTGGTCTTTAGGATTTCTCAAAATTTATCCTATCTTTTTAAGAGGTTTAAACCTTCAAATCTAAGGGATTTAATTAATATCGATTTCCATCACAGCAAGCGAATAGCATCCGCAGACAGGTAACTACTAACATCCTTTCCAAAGTCAAGTCTTCCTCATTCCAATATCACTAGACAAGAGCGATTTTCCCTCTAATAGTAAGAACTGAGTAAGGATACAAATATCATCGTGCTTTCAATCGATAAAGGCGATACAGCAGTAGTCATGAACACATCAGACTACATAAAAAAAAGATTCTAGTGAAAAGAAGTAGTATTCCCAGTAAGGACACTAAAATCCACACACACCTCAAATCAGAGACTCGAACCAAACCGAAATCGGAACCGAAAACTGTTTTGGAACCCCTTTTTTTTTTAGTAGACCAAAACCGAAATCGTACTCAAATTTTGTGAAGTTTATAATACCAAAACCGTAACGGAATTGGTAAAATTTTATGATTTTTCGGTTCTTTTTTCAGTTCTTAATTTTTTAATTATCCTTGTTCTTAATCTTTCTGCCCGTTCCTTCGTCCAAATCACTAATATTCAATCCAGTATTATCATCGCCAGCTCTCTTAACAACCGGAATGTATAAATATCTCCAACACCTGATATGATGTAAGAAATCTAGCGGGTTCGCGAGACATATTTAATGTAAACTTTTTTTAAGGTACTAGCATTTCTTTTATTTAGATCCTCCTCACCAACATGCTGCAAGAATTTATTCTAAGTCATGAAATTCAAGACTGCATACTTTATGTGAGATCTATTCATAAGAATCAAATAAGTTTTCAAAAAGGACTGAGAGAAATATGCTTAATGGTCTGTCTAAAATACACAAACCTATAATATTTCTCTCAGATTAATTGTCAGTGCTGTAAACTTTCGAACATTAGAGCTCTAGATATACCAGAGTAACTCAAGCCGAATATCAACAACTTTTTTATTGGCTGTTTCGACCGCTATTTCTGACTTAATAGTTTATCATGCAATAAGCATTTAGAAATTCTTTAAAGGCAAACATAGCAGACTTCTGTCCGCTACTCTGAAACATTTAGAGCTCTATATATATAACCTATCCTGCTTTCTAGCACAAAAACTTCTACACTTTGTAAAAAAAATCCGTAGAAAAATCCGAATTATAACTCAATTTCATATTAAAAAAATCGAAAAAATTCGATTACATTCTACAGATACATGCTTGTGTGTTACGATCAGATAGATAGGATACTAAATAAGCACAACATCCGAACTATCTTTAAATCACTTGAAATATAGAACAAATTTTAAGAAATTTTAAAGACTAAAAACTGTTCACTCGGTTTCACAAGGATGTATAAAATGTGCTTGCTCTTGCGGAAAAAATATATATTAGAATGACCGAGTGAATGGTTAATCTGCGGATGAAAAAACATCAACGTTTTATCAGATTAAAACACGTCGCACAGTCAGTATTATTAGAACACAACATTGAGACAAGACGCCAAATACTGTTTAATAAAACAGTATTTGGCGTAACATAGTATGATGTAATAATGGCTACAATAATAACTACATCATACTTTCGAAGAAAATACAGAGAGGCTATAGAGATATAAAAATATCCCAATAATCTGAACAGAATTAATAATAGTTATAATATAAGTAAAATATAGAAGATCATTCTCGAGGTCATCGAAAATTGATCGATCCTTGCCTCTCCTGATCACCATTCAAGGGAATTCCTTCCTCGGAAAAGCAGCTCAGTATCAAGCTGCTTTTTGCCTTGATAAAATAAACTGCAATGTTCATGAAACATTGGCATTCTAATAATGAATTTGGACATGGAGATCACTCACGAAATGTATGGTTTCATTATGACATTATATATATTTCTGATATTTATGTGAAGTTATAATTTTAGAAATGTTTATTTTCAAAACCATACTAACAGTCAAATTGTAATTTCAATGAGTGCAATTTAATAGTCAAAGAAATAATATTAAAAAATAATTTCATATCATATATTTTGCGAACGCACAATCGCAAAAGGAATCTCTGTTGTGGGATTCGAAAACGCTGAGAGTAAGCCCAATCAGTGGAAGATAACACCGAGGGCATGCTCTCGAATTAGCGTGCTACGTTGACCGTTTATTGCGGCAATTAATTAACCCGCAATCGCTCGGTATGCGGTACATAAATGCGCAAAGCGCATAATGTCGAGCACCGCCATTGCAGCTGCTCTATGCGACATTTCCGGATAACACAAATGAATAATATCTGCTACTAATCTAATGACAAATTTTTTTATAAAAATAAAATAGTAACTATTAAAATATTTCTTTCTTTTCTTTTTATTTATTGTGTTTTTCGATCTGTTCTAATTCTTGACGACACAATAATAAATTTATATAGAATAAATTCTCGTTTTTAACATAAACAATAATTACTAAACAATAAAAACTATTATTAAAAGTGAAAGTATTTCGCTCTTTTTATAAGAAAAAACTATTCTTTTCCTAATACGCACGTATAAAAATCATCGTAAAATTAGCATAAGAAAATTTTTCATTTTCGTCTAATATATGTATTTCCAGTTCTATCCTAAATATTTTGTTGTACTCTAATAGTCATTAATATTTAATAAAATAAAAAAAATGTTGCAAATATCTGAAATAGATAAATCTTTTTACAAGTACAAGTAATTATTTTTAACACTCAAACCGATAAAATAAAAAAAATGCAAAAGTTCCAACAATTTTTCGAACGGTTGAAAGTATTCTAAAATTCCGAATAAAAATTTTTGTCGATAATCTGATATTTTCTCAAGCATTCTGTTTCACAAGTTACGAGTTCACGAATTCATCGATTCTAATTGAAATAAAAACGTTATAAATTTTTATTTTTAAAATAAAAACGTGAAGTAATCATTCCACATTTTTACATGGCTGTTGTTTACGTTTAACTTTTTGTGAAACGGATACAAAAAAACATAGGAAAACTCTTTGGAGAAGAGCCAGAACTGTATCAATTACATCAAAATTCTAAAAATTTGCCAAGAAATCGTGTAAAGCGTTTGTATGTAATTTGTGCATATAATGACGCAGTTCGCAAGTTTCACAATCGCAACCTTGGCCTACTCGTGTCTCTACCTACTGACATACTATATTATCCCATTCTGTTGTCATTTTGTTGCTTCTTGCAACAATCAGCCGGTCGTTGCATATCCATATCTGCAACCGCAACCTCGAGTTTTGAGAAACGGACATAAAGTACAGCAAATATTAATTATACTCGCGCAATGTATTCTTATTGTACATTCTACAGTACATTTCTTTTATTCAGATACTTCTTGATATCCGAAACATTTATAAGTAATGAAATAAGTGAAATTAATGTAATATGTATTTCATCAAATAACAACACGTTTGATCAAACTGTTTTTAATTATTCCCAAAAATCACCAATTACAAACTTGATAAAATTTCTCGATATGTAAACTGTTTTAGAATTTGAATTTGCATTGACGCACAAACATTGAGCTCTGACGCGTATTCAAATATCTCGCGTGTGTTCTTAACGCAACGAGACACTCGAACACGTGTCTCCTGATGAACTGTCTTCTGATGGAAATATCGAAGCAAACATTTTTTGTTACGTCTTTTAAGTCTTACCAAACTGAAACTTCGTCAGCAAAAACTTATTTATGAGCATGTAAATTGCAAGAATTATTTACTCTTCACATTTTCTCTGAGTCTCGATTGTCATATTCCCAAGTGTTCGTGCAACGGGGATTCCTAATCATCGTTATCAGTCACAGCAGGCAATAACGCCTCGTGGAATATCGCAAAGATGCTTCAGATACTTCAGCATTCCGCTTATAACGTTTCTCTCAACCACGTTCATAAGCTGCAAGCCGTGGTATGCGGGCATCTACCTGTCACGATGACGAAACCGGGTCGTTCCATAAGCACAAGCCGGAACGTGAAACGCAGTTACGAGAAAAATAACTGGCAATAATGGAGAGAAACTTGTCTCTCGTGCCTTGTCCATTCTCGTTCATTGTCCATTGCGGAATTTTGTTTATTTTGTAAAAGATTTTAACAATCGAAGGGGGAACCGATAAGTGCGTTGAAAAGACAAGACTGTTGATCGCCGTGACATTATACCGCGATAAACGATAATGTAAACCGCTCTTATCTTTATAGAAGGATTCATGAAAATGTATGAGGACACTAAGACGTATTATCATAGAAAAAAATGAAAATGTCAATACAATACACACGAGAAACGATCGTTATCGTATATCTGTCGTCATATATTTGCTGCAAAATAATTCTTTTTTACGTCTTCTTTATGTTTCCGCACAATAATAATTTCCATATGTCGCAGATAGTAGACGACAATCGTACGGTAAACTAAAGCATTCTAGTTGCCTAGATATTCGCGATCATAATCTGTAAACCGGGATACCTACATTGACATCAAGTTTAAATGAGAGACTCGAACTGCGTATCGAGAGAGATTCGGAACTCGGCGAACTGAAACTCCAATGTCCATCTCGCCGTCATCGCGGCAAAGCAAATATTTCGGAAGAGAGGAGACGGCCTATGCAAGGTAGATCGATAAGAACCAAGGCAAGCCAAGCCTGACTAGGCCACGAGCTCGAACGTGTTTTGGCGGCCGTCCTGATTCGCGTTCTCTGCACGCGGCCCATGTTAAATTTTCAGCGTTCCCTTCTTCTGTCGACGTGGAACAGCAAGAAACTGCACGGCTACGAAAACATCCGATTGTAGGAACAAATATTCGCGACAAACATTGTGCAAGCCAAGCACCTAATATTTAATGTTTATCCAATATTCAATATTTTCAATGCTCAATTCGCGCAAAGATGCATTCTAGAACAACGTAATTGCGAGAATCGTTAGAAATTTGATCATTAATGTATCATTTGCGAGAGATACTATTCAACAATGTATTACAAAGTTAGCGTACCATGAATAATCCACTTTCTATAATGTCCTTACACATAAAAACACGCGGGATTGACATGAAATGTGCAATCTGTATTCGAAACATTTCTCATGTGCTGTAGACAAAAAAGAAAGGAAACTTTTGAAAGTTTTTAAAAAAATGTTTCATTCTTCGCAGCATTGATTTCTTTCATAATATTGGAATTTAATACTGACCGCAAAGATACAAACTACAGTGCAAAAGATACAAAGAGATCATGGAATTTGAAAACTTTTGAAAATCTCTATAAATATTATAAAAATAAATAGTATAAAGATTACTTTATTCATTAGTTTATAGTTAGTAAAGATAAATACAGTTTAATATAAATGCAGAAATCCGAAAATTAAAATACTCTAGTTTAATAATAAATAAAGAAATATCGAGAAATTCTTTTCTAAAAATTCCCTAATTGTTATTGAATCTCTTCGTGAAAAACAAATTGCTAGTATGTTAAATTTCTAGAAGAGAAGGATAATCTCGAGAAAAGAGTGCGGGATTGCGAGACAAACTTAGGTTCCGCAAGACTGAACTGTTGCTTTTTCGCGGCGGAATATTATAAAGATATCCGGTACTATAACTTAGCCATGCGTCTCGCGGGCTCGTATAAATAAAAGACGATGGTCCGGTACGAGAGGTGTAATCACGAGCCATAACTCGATATCATTGCCGACCGATCGCAGGCTGCAATATCTTCTTTCTCTCTTGTTCTGTACCATATATCGCTGCGTCGATCTTTGTAAGTGCGTGCCTCGCATCAATTCATATCGTTCATTACTTCGTTCGTTTGACCCACTGGCATTGCTCATTAAACTCATCATCCCACTAATATTGCCCGACAGTGAAAAAAAAAAAGAACCGTAAGTATACAAATGCCTTGCCAACATTCAACGTTTCGACTTTTGCGTTTCACAATAAGAAAGTACTACAGCTGTCTTCGTATCGAGACACTGACAGTGATTATTGACCGTTTGGAACCTTCGAGGATGAAGATTTAAGGAGAGAAATTTCGATCGATCAAAAATTACATCAGCATCACGTAGTAGTCTGATAATCGAGTAAGGGATTTACGAGGCAGAGTCAATTTAATCCCGAGAATACGACGGACTTTTACAATCATTTAAAAAAAAACACAGAGTCGTCGACCGATACTCTTCTGGCAACGAACAAGGACGACTGGCCGTACGCCAAGACCACTGTTCGTCCCGAAAAAAAGAAACGATCCGTTCAGGCTATGATAGTCTTCCTCGTTTTACGAACCGTGCATTGTCGACTTCCGGGACACAAGTCGGTCCACGAGACCGAGGACTCACTCGAGGACTCTGCGCAAATTACGTTTTCGAGCGTTTCGAGTACCGCGAAGCCTGCCCGCCGGAAAATAAATCTTACTATTCGCCAAAATAGATTTCATTATATGTATATTGTGGGCCTCCCTCCCTCGATTTGTGGCCAAAATAATGCGATTTGGCAGATGAAACAGTAACAACTTTACAAGGAGCTGGGCAATCGCTCATCACTCTGTCCTCCATCGCGATTTATCGACCCTCTGTCTTATACATCGACAAACGAGTTTCACGTTCCTCAAGGACGTATTACGTGAAAACTTCGATTCGCGCATTACTCCTAGTCATATTAATGAACTAGAAAGCCAGTTCGTGGTGAGATTCATAAATACCATTCGCAGACGTGATTTTCTTTCGTTGAAATTAACACCATAAAGAGTCGGAAAAAATTTGTAAGAGACGAACAAGTGAAAGATCGCTCTATTCGAAACGAAGGCGAATTCTAGAAAAGTTCCACATTTCTCTCTTTATAAAATATCTTTACGTACATAAATTGCTAATTTTATATAAGCTTTATATATCAAAATTTTTTCCACTAAACTCTAAATATATCACAATAATAGATATAATTTCCATCAGTAATAATTAAATGATTTCACTTAACAATCTCTTTAACAATCACGAAAACTTTTAAAATTAATTTTTTACATGTATATTTCGCAAATTCTAATTCAGGGATTCAAAAGGAAATAACATAAATCGTTTATTTAAAGAAACAACTAGATGTTACTCTAAGAATTGAATGATAAGATCTACAAGACCTAAAGTTCCAAATGCGAGGAACGACTTTGAAATCCCTCGGGAAAGTTAATCCTAGCCGGAGACTCAACTTAAATAATTGCAAACTTTCGCGTGACGATATCTCAAATTTGAGGGGACAAAAATATAAAATATTGCAAACATAAAAACGCATCGGGGTTCCTATTTAATTTAATTATTAAATAGATATTTAAACGCTATACGATCGGAAATTCCATCGTTGCGAAAGTCAGCTCAAGGACCACCATGGAATATATCACAAAGAGCTCTTTACGCAACGATCCATCTATCCTGTCTTTCACCCTCCACCCTTTTTCGAAACCAAAATCCAAGGTCCACGCGACGGTCCTACCCGAACCGATTGAAAATATATGGCGTGCAAAAAGAATCCTGATCGTGTGACGCCAACAGAATCTCGGGGGGTCGCAGACAAATGTCCCGTCAATTCAATTCCCACGCAAAAATTATAAAAATACTAGTAAAACAATGATTATACTTAGCTATACATAGGTACGAAATCATGATTATTCGACTCGTTCTATTTTCATTACTGTTTTCGTTTAAGAAAATATATTCGTGTAATGTATTTACGGAAATATAATTAATATTCATGTAGTTGTAATCTATTTATGAAAATCGTGCAAAAACAAAAGATACAAATCGACAGTAGAAGTAAAAATAATCAAATAAATTAAAGATCAAATATCTTCGTTTTAGTTTCAAAAAATAAGAGGGATTCGAATAATAGATTGGTGAATGAATTATGCCACATCATTTTGAAATATCAAGCGTGTATGGATAAAAGCGCTTATAAGAGTATTAAATTTATCAACGGCATTAAATTGTAAATATATGTGTAAATGTATACTTTAGATTATGACGATAAAAATGCATTTGTATCTTTAAAACAAGACTCAAATCCATTACCATTTGTATTTTCGAATCTTCGAACTATTAATTCTAGTTTAGATGATAATTTCATCTCGCAGATACATACTTTAAACAAAATAATCAACAAATCTGTTTCTCTTCAACGAGATGCCAAACTGACATTATTAAAGCAATCGATGTATTGACCATTTTCTAAAATATCGCGAAAAATTTTCTTGAGCAAATATTTTTCGAAACATCGTGGTCCACCTGTGCCAGCAATTCTTACAGTGGTACCTCGATACTCCGAATTTGTAATAAGGAAAATCTACAAACGAATATATAGGTCTCACAAAGTCGAAAGCCTTTTATTTATGAGCATCCCCAGATTTTGTTGACTTTAAAATCAAAAAATATATTACAAAATAACGTAAAATAAAAACATTCAATAAAATTAACGTAATCCCATATTATTGACTTTATATATTCGCGTGAATTTTTTTATGATATAATATATAAAATTTATTAAATTTATTCATTTCAATCTTAATGAATTTTTTTCCAATTATATATATATATATATATAATCCTCTGTTTTAATTTTCAGGATCAATTTTTCTTCGTTTACTAAAAACAAAATTGTAATTAAAGTTGCTCTACGTGGATTTAGATTTCCCTCTAATAACTCGCACATACGTTTCTACGTTCAAAAGAAATAAAGAGGTACACAGCATTCACAAACAAAAATCTCTGCAAAAAATATCCTCTACAATATATCATTAAGATCAAAAGGGAAAAATAAATGTCATCAAAATCTGGGGACGCTCCGCATACAAACACCTTGTAAAAAATAAAGCGAGAGAGACGCATGATACGAAGCGTTGCGATTTCTCGCTGGGTGTTCGCAATTGTCGACGCCCACGGACGGCAAGCATCGTTGTTTGTTGGTGAGTCTAGCAAGATCACATATCTACGCATTTCAGTTTGCACGTAGGAGATACTTTTCCCGTAGGTCGCGTCGCCCACTCAGAAGATGTGCGATAAATAGAAGCACAGCGCTAATTGAGATTGAAAACACGACGATAAAACATTAAGTTACTCTCTCAAAGGTGGCGTATCTCATGACGATAATGTTTGTTTTTTTTTATCGCCGAGTATTTTTTTACACGACCCTCGATAATCATCCGAATATAGCAACGGTAATGAATGTTACTTTCTTTCTCTTTCTCGAGAGAGGCAATCAGATAACGCACGACCGGTGGGTGTGCTCGCACGGGCACTCAGAAATTATCACGCCATGTGGCGAGTAAGGACAAGAGATGGTTGGATACTCACGATGTTGCGTGGGATAATTGTTGTTGTTGTTGTTGTTGTTGGACAGGAGCCGTTGATAATCCATGTTGCGCCAGACGGCGATGATACTCCGCGGCAAAAACGTCGCCTCGTTGCGATTTTCGTTTCACGCACAAGAATTCGCACACCACACAGTTCTCACACGGTCAACACCCCCCACGTTCGGTACGCATCAACGACGGAGTCCGCGGAACAAGAACGTTCTTCACCGTGCCAAGTGCGACGCGATATTACAAATTTTTGTCATCCACGTCGTTTCACGAAGGGCGTCAGCACGCTTACGGGCATTCTCGCGGTATTCTCACGTTTTATTGACAATAACCAAAGGCCGCGATCTTGGCTTTCGAGGAATTTTCAGACCGAACTGCGCAGACGTCCGATGCCGAATGGATTTGAAATCTAAATCGTAAGATTGGAGAGACGAAATAAGAAGGCGTTCCAAGATTTTTCTTATATTTGAGATAGATTAGATAATAGCGTTGATTCATATATATCTCCGAAGTCATAGATTAGATAATGTTATTTTAAAAAGATTTTACGTTCTAACAGTTAAATCTAAATCCAGGGGAGTCGAAGCACAATCGAGAGCAGGATAGATCTTTCAGAGATGAAACAAATCTGCAAACGATACCTATCGCTAATAACGCGAGACTTCATTCTTTTAACAATTAAACCGTCCCGAAAAACTGTGTGCGATACATGTGGCTTTCGAGTAACAGCGAGAGAAGGTAACGAGAAACCGAAAATGTTGATTTTGTAATTGTATTTTGTGAACAATAAGAATCTTATTAGACCGTACCTATGAGAACACAGCCAATAAGAAATAGGAATTAAAGACTTATGACGGTCAAAGCTGGATTTTTGATGCTTAAATAATTCAATGTAAATTATATATATTTACTATATAATTTATATGTAATTTATATATATATACTATATATGTACGATATTTATAATCATTTTGGAATGATTTATATTACAAAACTGACAATATAAAAAACTAACTTTACCAATCGAAAGATTACGTTTGAAGTAGGTGTTCTAGATGATCAAATCTTGAAATTCTCTATGGATTTTGTACCCGACTTAAATCGGAATATATTGGCCGTTTTAACTTAGACATCGAAAAATTTCGAAAACAATGCATTTAAAAAAAAATGTTTCAAATAAAAGCTATAAAGTTTGAAATAAGAAAACATCAGATGAACTGCTTGTATTAAGATTCAGATTGATTTTTTCTTATTGAGCCCAAAGTGAGCCCTGGATCCAAAATCTAAGTAACTCATCTGATAGCCTTCTTCAAGCTCTACAACTTTTACTTGAAACACTTTTTTTTAATGCGTTGTTTTCAAGACATTTTGATATCTAAGTTAAAATTATGGCTAACATATTCCAGTCCAATTAGGGCACAGAATCTACAGGATCCTAAGATTTGATCATCTAGAATAACTATTTCAAGTATGATCTTTCGACTGATAATGTTAATTTCTTGATATCACTTTTGCAATATAGATCCCTTACCGGTCAGGGTCGTCTGGCGATTATTAAAGACTAATCAAATTATATATATATATATCCAATAATCAATATAAAACATTGAATAAAATTTTGACGAAGCAACAAAAACTATTAAATTGTCAGGGAGGTTGAAAGACGCTCGAAATGACGAACTCGCTTCAATCGAAATTAAATACAAGGCCACCCGTACTGTCGTGTTTGGTTATCTCCCTACTTTTTTTCTCAAGACGTCTCATACACTCCTGTGTTCCGAGAACGAGGGTTCGTTCCAATCGCTTGAATAAACGTACGGTTTTTGCCAGCTTCGTCAACTCGATTCGAACGAATCGCGTTTCATGACGACGCCTTCGATCTTCGTGAGATTGCGAATTATTAATCCTCCGCTGACAATGTTGGCCGCGTTTCTTTTTAACGCACAATCAATTTTTTGATTGTAAGTTCTGGTACATAAATTTCAATCTGTAAAAAATAAATAAAATACAATCCAACTTTTAAGATAATAAAAAAGAAAAATTTTCACAAATATCTGATTTTTTTTCGAATTAGAGTAAAAAAAGAATTGTTCCATTATTATTTATAAATTTCTTTCCGCGCGATTTTTATACACTGCAGAATAATATAAAAACTAGTACTAAAGTTCAAAGATTCAGATTGCGAGCGAAGGTGAAAATTTCACTTTGTCAACGGAGAGCAAATTAATAGTTTATAGATTTATCACGAAAGTCAAATAAAAACACATGAAGGATATTTTCCATTTAGTGACACAAATCGACACAAATGTTCTATCTTTCTCGACATTCTGTGAATAACAGACAGAATAATATCTACGTTGATTTGTGTTTCTCCAAATGAAAAGCATTCAAAGTATCAAGCTAAATGTTATGTTGTTTAAGGAAAACAATTAAAATTATATTTATTCATGTTAAATACATTGCAAAAGACTTTCCATAAACAATATGGATAAATACATTGCCAAGGATTTTCCATAAACAATACAATTTGTTCACATTGAAATGCTCAAAAATTTTTGCACTTAACGAGATAAATATATATTCCAACAAAAGATACAAAGTGAAGATCTGCCATTGTTCGATGTCACACACACAAAAGAGCAAAGGCAATCCAATCTCTAAAGTTAAATAACATATTTATCTTTCTTTTGTGTGTCAAAATATAAATCAATCCATTTCTGTGATTAGTTTCGAAGTAAACAACGTCCATATTAACGAATGCACTTAGTAAATAATTAATTAAATTAAATTGTTTAACTTTGTTGTTTTAGTTAAATTAATGACACAAGTAGAAGTAGATTTATAGAAATGATTGAAAATAACTCAAATTGGGTATAATTTGACATTATGAATTTAAAATATGAGAGCAAAACGAAAAGTGCAAGCAATGCGAATAGCTGTATTCTCGAAAAATATAGCACATGAAAACATATTTGTAGTATTTTAAAAAATACTACAATATATGTTGTATATACCATAGATTTCTCCAATATTTCATATAAAATTTTTTTTTTCAAGAATAACCTATAACCTTTTGTTTGTTTTTCACGTGCTTTTACGCTTAAGAAATTTAAAAAATTGAAGAAAACGTAGATCTAAAATTCGCGTGGCTCACTTTCGAAAAAAGATCTTGTTAACCAAACCTTGTATAGTCGAACACGAATGCTACAGCTTTTTCAAGCATATCATCCTGATATGTTAACTTTTTTCGAAAGAAATACCAGCCGTACTATTTTAAGAAGTACATATACTCTTTTTAAAATCGTAAAACTTCTGGTTACTAATAAAAATTTTGCATAGATATATAAAATTTATATTAATAAGAACTGTTAGCTAAAAAAATTATATCCTAGAAATTTTATTTTGTTAAATACCTACATTTAACAAAATAATCTTTTTTTATAAATTTGTACTATTTTAATATTACCAAAAATTTCTTTTTAATTAACACACATTCTAATGTCTAATAAGCGAATTTTTATAGAAACTACAAATTCAGTTTTACACAAGGGCAATATTAGCCCAAGCAGAAAAACAAAGTTACAGTAACATCAAAATGAAGTCAAAGTGAGTTTTTTTACGAATCAGATGTAGATAATCTTACCGCTCTTTAAGCGCGTCATTATTTCCATCATTATTTCGGGTGCGAATTCGAAAAACTGCTACGTCGTACGAAACATACGCGGAGATGTCATGCGGGTGAGAACGCACGCGTGCGAATTAAAGCCAGCACGAAATCATCGACTCCCACGCCATGACACGCAGCACATAAAGGAGGTAATTAGGGCGCATTCTTGCACGTGTGAGCGTGTATCTAAAAACCACACGCACGATTGACGAGGCATTCCCGGAAATCGGTCACTCACTGCGTATGACCTATGAAAAGTGAAGATAACTGCGTCATACGCAGGCCGCCTGCGTCGCACAATTTCTAGCGTCGAGTATAACGGTTTTAACTGAATGCGCGTGGTATACCTGTGGTGTACCATACTTTGATTCTGTTCGCGTTGCTTGCATTTTTTGCGCTCAGCATCTTTTCTCGCTTTCTCTCTTTTCAATATATCATTCAAATATATTCTCTCTCGTTTCAAGTTCAAAAATTTTAGGGGATCTTAAGCAATGCAAACATATCTCTTTATTGCATCCTACAGTCCTTTATTTCAGGTAATTATCCTTTAAATTAATTTTTTTCTTTTTTTAGAACAATTTCATATAGTTAATTTATTTACACAGTTAATTTTTATAATTATATTAATAATTCTGTTCTAGGATTGCATTTCAAAACTGAAAATTAAATTTGACACACAATTTGCAAGATTAGTGTTATGTATAAATTTACACCAAATTATTTAAATACTACAAGATCCAGCTTGATCGTTTAGAGCCTTCTTTTCCTATCTGGTTTTTTATTTTAATAATACTACGGGAAATTCTTTTTCAACTAGCATTCCAATGTCTAATGCATTAATAAGCAAATTTTTATGGAAACTATTGATAAATTTACTTTTAATTTAATATTGCAAGAACAATATTAGACTAAACAGAATAATAAAGTTACAATAACATCAAAATGACGTCAAAATAAATCAATTGATTAGAAAGTTCACAAGAAAATGTCAAAGATTAATGTGTAGACATCTGACAGTCACAAACTATTTTCAAAATATTTAGAAATAAAGTCTAAAATTTTTAAGTTTATCCTCTATTTTCTCTAAAATATAGTTACCGTATATATAGATTAAGGTGGCCAATCACGCCAAATTAGGAAGAACAGTCCCAAATTTCGTCTCAAATTAAACACATAATTAAGAAGTATCCCCATTTTTAATGTGAAAACAATAAATAAAATAACAGGTGAAAATATTAAGTACGAAATAATAATGTAAGAATAATAAATATAAAATTATTTTCAACTAATGTATAAAGAATTTTATAATTTTTTTACTTAAAAACCTAGATATATTATTCGTGAAATACGTTCAGTAGAAAAGTACAATTGAAAAAAAAAACATATGATCTCGTAAGACGTAACTTGATGTAATTTTTTTCTTATGATTTTATGTGATGTTATACATTAAATGTTATTATTTACAAATATAATATAATATTGTTCATATGTTTTATTATCAACAATTATAAAAAATGTTTATCTATTAAAATTTAATGACGACAATTAATATTACATTTTCTTAAATGTCCCACCTTCTTTCCCCTTTCTTAAAAAGAGTTGACCACCTTACCCTTGATATATCCTACCTCATCGAGATAAAATTTGACTTTCTGCCTCCCACTGCGTGGAAACAAAAGAGACAACAAAATCGCAAAGTCGCGGTAAAATAAACTCCGAACTCGATCTCTAATGTCAACGGTTCAACGGTCTGCGTCATTTCAATTCCGGAGTGGCGCGTGTCGAGTTAATCGATAGCCAATTACGGGATAAAATCTGAGTGAAACGTTCACGATATCGAAAGTCGCGGAAATCCCTAATCGATTGACGCGAGGGACACGCCGTGTCATGTTCTCGTAAGATTGCGCAATGTTGGTGATGTCCCAACGAAATGTCGGATCGGGGGATCGTACGCTCTGCTACGCGATACTACGCAGTTGGTAGAAGAGAAGACTCACGGGCTCCCTGCGGTGGTCATTGCACCGACGTTGTTTACGACGCAGCCGGAACTCACCGCATGCATGTAGACGCGCTTACGACGAGAAATTGAACGGATTAGGATTACTCGAGCGGAATAGTGCGAGAGTTAAATCGCGCAGGAACGCGACAAACCGTCGTTTGTTCGTTTCTACCTGTCTCCCCCCCCTCTCTCTCTCTCTCTCTCTCTCTCTCTTCACGTACTTCGAATTCAAACGGCGCGAGATAGCGAGCGTACGCGGCAAACTTCACGTCGCGCGCGCAGGGTCGCCGCACGAACGTCTCTCGGTCTCGAATCTCGCCCGAGGCGTTTGATCACGTTCGTCGCGTTCCAGGAAACGACGATCTAACCTCTCCTTCAACGCCTGCATCCAACCGAGAGCCTCGGGTCGCGTCCGACCTTGCCTCGACGTGAGAACGCGATGCCACACGTGGCTCCGTGCACGTACCGTCACGCACTTTGCGCTATTCGCCTTACACTCACACAATCACACACGCGCACGTTTTCACAGACGCGAACACCACGCGCGCTCGCGTGTAATTCCGACGTGACGTACTTACAGAATTTTCGGGAGATTATATTTGTGACACTCGCGTCGCTCGCACATGCATCGATCAAGCCGCGCGCGCGGTGCTTGTTCCGACGCAAATCGCTAAATAAGAATACGAGTCAACGAGAACGAACGTGACGCGACGGCGCGCCGGGTCAACTAACCCTTATGATTTTTCGTACCGTGGTGTAACGCGACGCGGCGCTGCGGCGACTATTGCCGAAAACTGCCGAGCTGCCGAGGACCTGCGGGGCAGACCGGCCCGCCGTTGCTCCTACGCTTCGAGCGGCAACTTCAGCCTGCTTCAGCCGAGTCTCCGTCTCCCGGCGAACTCCGCGTTCTTCGTTCGCGCCAGAGACTGCCAAAATCCAATCGCGGTCAGTTTTCCACGTAGCAAGTTGGATCCGTCCAACGATTTTCCTTCACCGCGTCTCACCCTCCTGCCGCCCTCCCAATTCTCGGAACGTTAAGGTAAGGACAGACGGCAAGCACGCGGACGCCGAACGTAAACACAGGCGAGCGAAGCGCGTGACGAAGTGCGCCGCGCACACCCGTGTTCACTTCGCAAACGGCCGGAATGCAGCCCCGCGTTTTCGCGTCCGGTCCGTTTCCACGAACGTTCGCCTCTCTCGGAGGAAAACGTCACAATCAGTCGCGCGACGCGCGTCTATAGAAACGCGTACGGACTCGATGGACGGTCAACGGCGTCACTCTCTGGCTCGGGACTCCCAGCCGCGGAGCATCGGGATGGGAAAACGTAACCGTGCCGTTCTCGCGTAGCGTCCCGCGTAGTACTACGGAGTACGAAGAGGGACGATTCCCGCCGCGTACGGCCTCCCTCACTTATACACGCTCGCGCAGTCCCGCCATATGTACGCCATATGTACGCCACGCTCTCCGTCTTTGTCTGTCGCACTGTCTCTCCCCCTCTCTCGCTCGCGCTTGTGCACACACACACACACACATACAAAACACACGCGCGCCACGGAGGCTCCCGCTACCATCTCCCCTTCCCGGAATCACCTCACTGGCATTCGTCGCGCGACTTGCGAGCTCTCTCCTACCTTCGTCCTTTCGTCTCCAAGGGTGAAATTGCGACGCACGATTGTGTCGCTTGGTAAGGAAATGAACTTTCTTTTTTTCTCGAAAACAAAAACTGGAAAATTCCCAGGTTGTGACACGCGTCACTTTTAAGAATCGTATGACGCAACTCTTGTATGATTTGAATATGTTTGATTACCTAATTCAGCACTGTCCACGATTTGGAATTGCAAACAATGATTTAACGTATCATCGCATTGGTATTCATTGTACTGATTATACCTATTGTCTTTTTCATTATCGATTACACATTAAGACAGTGCCCACTGGGCTTCTTACGATTTTTGAGGTTAGATTTTTGAGAATTCAAATTCACCAAGTATTGATCAAGTTATAAATTTGCTAGTGAATCCGTTCGCTTTTGTAAGTTCCACCTCGCTTTAAGAACCGTTAATAAGCCTCCAGAATTACAAATCTTGGATAGCACTGATCTAACTGAAGTCTGTGTCACAGTACGCATTGAAAATTGAAATTGCGAATTAGAGATTAGAATTTGATCAATCAGATAATTTGAATTTTGACGCATTTTGTTCTGATTGTTTGAATTCTAATTTCACAACGATTCTGAATCTTCAATGCGTAGTTAATACAGACTTAACGAACATCAATCGTTATAATTGCGAATTAACCTAAAATTGAAAACTTATCGAAAAGATCAAAGATACGTTAATCTATAGAACAATTGGTTTGCTATAGAGTACGAAAACTTAATTATAGTATAGAATACTTTTTGTTAAGTTTTATGATAATATCAAGTCTTGAATGTATTAATTATATGTATACTTCAGTGTTATCGAGGCTATAGCTAAACTATAAGTTCTTTGTTGCTACACTATACTGTTAAATTTATAATGTTAAATTGTACCTAATTCGAGTTATTTTTATCCTTTCTATAGGTCGCCACTATTCTCACTCAGTATACCGTTAATTTAACTAAAACAGTAGAGTTAAACGATTTAACTTAAGAAAATGCATTAAAGACTCAAATTTAGTTTATTGTGTTCTAAGTGCATACATCAATATAGACACTGTTGTTTATTTTAAAACTAACCACAGAAATGGATTGGTTTACATTTTGACACACATAGAAGTCAAAAATACCACATTATTTAATTCAAGAGATTGGATTACTATTGCTCCTTTGATATCTAACAGTGGAGACTAAACTTGTGCATTAAAACTTTTCTTTCTCGCTTTCACCAAACTTCAAATATGTATCTAGTGCATTTTTAGTACGAATGTAAATATACTAGTTTAGCTACAAACACAAATAAATTTTCAAAATGCCTCACTTGCCGGATGCTGAATAAAAAATGGTGCAGCTCTTTCTATTCACTTCACGATATTATATTTCACTCGCATCTTTTCAAATATGCTGCATATACAATATTTGTCTGCATTTTGTTAAGAAATTTTATTTCGTATTTGTCATCTGAAATATCTTAAAAAAAAAAAAAAACAAATTTACACGTAATGTCACTCTCGATGTTTTTCTCAAACGAGAAAAAAAATGATGAACAATAATTTTTGAATAAGTCACTTTCTCACTAATACTTTGTGAAAAGAGAAATTCGTCTTGATAAAAATTAAATTAACGTTATTGCGGAAGTTTCAATCGTCATTCACTCGCGAGATATCCTACGTTTCGTGGAAGACTATCACGATGCCGCTATATTATCGCGAAAGTTCCAATCGCGATTATCGCGAGGTACTGCGCACATAAAGCGGGATCGGTCGCATGCACTTGATATCATCTCATATCTTTGCGACGCCTATCCTCTCTACTTCGACTCTTTTTCGAGGGAGGGGCAACAAAGCATCTCTAAATCCGGCCTTGTCTATCGTCTTCGCGTCTCCGTCCCATTTTCTCGCCAACCCCTCATAAGGTAGACTTTTTCTCAGAAAAAAAGGCGCGCCGCCTTCGTTCTGTTCCGATTCGTAACTTCCTCTCTCACGATTCGTCGCTACCCTCGGTCCTCTCTAAAGTCACTAGATTTATTAAGTACCGCAATGACATCAAATAATTTGATGAATTAAAATTTTTGATACTTTATATAATTCGAAATATTTTAAGTTAATGAAATGTTGTTTAAACGAATAAAAATATGTCCAACTTAGTTCCTAAATTACTCTCTTTCATATTTCCTCAATTTATCATACCTTTGTAGCTTAAACGTTTTTATAGCTTAAACTCTTGTTTACGGATTGTAAATACCCAAGTAGAACAACAAGTCATGATAACGTCAAAATGACGTAAAAATGACGTCATTTTGACATTTCGTGACTTGTTATTCTATTTGGGTAAGTTGCAAGTTTATATTGCAAATTTATATTGCATTGCATTATTTAATTGCTTGTG
>NW_017304228.1:665288-666258 GCF_001594115.1 Trachymyrmex septentrionalis | reverse complement strand
ATATATATATATATATATATATATATATAGAAATCAAAAGTTTAATTTATTAATTTGTATAAATAAAGAAAGATTTCTAGAATATAAACAATATTTTTTGTAAGTTAATTCAATAACATTAAGAAGTTATTCAAGAATAAAGGCTCAAGTGTGATGTCTTCCCGATTTACCTTATGCATAAATTTGGAATGCCGCGTTTAGCGTCAAAATGATGGAGAGAGAGAGTTTGCGGTACTTCATAAATCTAGTGACTTTAGTCTTCTCTTTCTCAGCCAATTTCGTACCAACTCGCGTCCGCGAAGTTCTCTGGCTCACTTAGTGCTCGCTAAGTAAAATTTTTTTATTGCATCGCACAAAATTCTCCGTGGGCCAAGCTGTGAAATCGTCTATCAATACGTATTGACGTCACGCTGTTCGCGAACGTGTCCGATAAACGTCCGATAACGTCTTCTCAACGACTTGTATTTCTTTCCTTGTACATACGCTTTTTATTATGCAAACTGTGTGATAATTCTGGTGCTGACTGATGAAACTCGCGAGCATTTACAGAAAGCTAAATTTTCAACAAAATAGTACAACGATTCGAAAATGGTTATATTCCGTTTAATACCACGCTTACTAATTTTAACTTTCGAAAGTATAACTAAAAGTTCTACTTTCCAATAATACGATAAGTAAATGTTATCTTTATTTGATATCTACGAAGACCAATCTGCATGATATGACAATATAAATGAAAATCAAATGTGTATAATAGTATAGTACCTTTATGTTAAACTACATGTAATCAATATGTATACGCTGTACATTTTTTTGCCATTTAATATTTGTAAATTATAATTATGTTAGTTAGTTTTGCGCTTGAGATAATAGATTCCAGCACGTTGAATAAATTAAACCCATCATTATTATTACATTTATCATTTTGTTTAATTGATTCTTGATGAGATGTATATACATAAATACATAT
>NW_017304228.1:661145-665188 GCF_001594115.1 Trachymyrmex septentrionalis | reverse complement strand
AAATTAAACCCATCATTATTATTACATTTATCATTTTGTTTAATTGATCCTTGATGAGATGTATATACATAAATACAAAATTTATATATTTAAACATTTTGTAATACATAACATTTAAAAAATATTTCTTTCTGTTTGTCTTTGTTAATGAAAGAAGCACATCAGCATTGTAATATATTTTCGGAGACGAACGGAGAATTTCACAATTTGCCACGCTACCGTGCAATTTACCACGTTATTGCCTCAAGCTAATGAAACTCGCGCATGATTAATTCCTGAATTGTGTCAATCTTGAGGAATCTTGGTGCGACGACGTGCCTTCGGAACAATGGCGACAAACGACGCGTGCGTTTCGCCGATTCTCGAAGCCGTTTCGCGCGATGCCGTCGGGATCCCGTTTCGTATCACACCATCACGTCTAATAATAATTTCGCGGAGCTATAGGACATGGGATTAATTAACCGTCTAGTACGATCCAGCGGGATACACAGACAATATATCTAACCTACGTCGCGACCGCACGACGCGATATATATTCCAGGAACTCTCGCAAAATTATATGCAAAGGTATTGCGGAAGCGCCAAGGTCCCTTCATGTTCGAAGGAATAGCTAGACGTTATATAAACAGACGGATTACACTGTTAAATTCATAACGTCAAATTATACCGAATTTAAGTTATACTTTGAATCATTTCTATAGGACGCCGCTACTCAACAATTCAAGAAAATGTATTAAATTTGGCTAAAAATTAGTTTATTATTTATTAAGTGTATACATTAATATGGACATTGTTATTTTGAAACTAACCAGAGAGAAATGGATCGATTTACATTTTAACACACGTGGAAATTAAAAATAACAAAATGTTAATTAACTCACGGATTGGGTTACCGTTGCTCCTTTATATCTAATAGTGTAAAATAAATTTTCAAAAAAGAAATGAAATTTAATTGTACGACATAAATTTGATACTCGATATCGGGATTTAGTTTCCAAATTATTATAAATATAATCTCGTTTCAGAAAATCGAGTCTGGTTCTTTTCGATATTGACGCATCTAAGAATCCCCCGAAGACGAGGAACACGCAACGACCAAAAGCATCAATGCGCGGCCAGGCGAGGCGAAGGGGAAGGCTTCTGGAGAACGAAGAGAGGAAAATGCATGGTGTTCGTGCATGAGTGACGTCGTGTCGCATAATTGTGCTTACGAGTTCGCCGACACGGTGCGGTACGACGCGAAACGAAAGGGGACGGAGAAGGAACGTAAACGTTTGCCGTCGACGAAGCGTGCCCTAGGTCTTGGCCATACGCAGCTGCAGCTGGAGAAAGAGAGAGAGAGAGAGAGAGAGAGTCAAACCACGGTCGCCCTTCCCGCTGCATGATGAACCACGAGGGTCTTCCCTACACAGGTGAGTCATTTGTATGTATATGCATGTTCCTGGTGCGCAGGCGTATGCCAGGAGCGGAGTCAGAGCGGAAATCGAGGCATCGAGACTGGTATTTCCGAGTAGATTGTCAACATTAAGATAATCTAATAGGCTTTTTACATAAAGTCGTAAGAAAGTGACTGATCACTGTCGAATATGAAAAGAATAGTCAACAATGATTGCTCAATTTCTTATAACTTGAGACTTGCAGCTTATTAGAAAGCTTAGTAGAAAGCTTATAATGCTTAAGATGTTGGTGTTACGGAATTACGACTCGTAAGATAAAAGAAATTTCTTCGAATTGGCTTTATGAAATTGAAAACCCTTTTACATATTTAAAATACATACAAATAAAGTCTGGAATAGTCAAACTTAAAAATGGAAAAAAACAGAAAAAATTATACGTTATAGTGAGTGCAAAAAATATTCGTACAGAGAAAATGCTTTTTAAAAAACTTTATTTTTAAAAAGTGAATATTATCCAGCGAGAAATGAGTCATCGAATCGATATCGATACGATGATTTTAACACCAATTCGACGTCGATTCGACGTTTAATTGACGATCATTTCTTGCTGGATAACTAACAATTTATTCATAAAGAATAAAATAGACTATATGTTTCTTAAAATTATATATAAAAAGATGTGTATTAATTATAAAAAATATATCTGAAAAATAAGCGAAAATAAAAAATTCATTGTTTGCTTAAAAAGTATTCGTACAATCGAGAAATTTAGCTTCTAAAATTAGAAATACATGCGAAGCTCGTTTTTTATGTAAAATAGAATATGTTTATTGTATAAAATTGCTAATTAATGTTTATTTTTTACAAATAAGACTATTTTTATAAAAAATTTTCCTGTACGAATACTTTTTGCTCTCACTGTATGTGTAATTCTTCATTTTTTTTCGTTTTTCAATCTAAGTTGAATATCCCGGAGTTTTTATTCGTATATATATTTTTAAAAAAAATTTTCAATTCTGTAAAGCCAATTCGAAGGTAATTGCTAATCTGTAATGCCAGTAATTTCGTCACACCAGCATCACTTTATAACTTTCCAAGGAAGAGAACCGGTATTTCCATCCGCTCGTCTATTCGGATAATATTCTCGTTATACCGGCCCGGTGGAAATAAACGCGTCGAATAGTTTTGTCGTATCGAATGTTCTCGAATCGCTTTGATTTCGCCACCGGCTGCGTCCACGCGGTGCGTTAACGTGCAGGGAAAAACGTGGAGAATGGCGCGCTTCCACCGATACGCTCCCGCCTCCACATTCCCCTCGAGACCGGTGACGTAGGATGACGTCATGGTAGATGCTAGTTCCCGGGACGAACGATCGATCCTGGTCATCGTATACTACCATTACCATATACCGCCGCGATGACTGTAAGAGACACGTTTACGCGAATGCACGTAATTACGCCGCGTGAGAGAGAACTTCGGATCAACTTTCGTATACTCCAATCTATATATTCAGTTGGTATGTATACGCGTAGGGCTCATTCAAAATCCTGTTAGGCTATTAAAGATCGTTTACAGAAGATTGTTTGCATGACTATTAGCATTTTGGCGGTTGACTACAATATACAATTAATCTATCGTTATTCAGACTTTTATGAAATATTTAAATAAATCGGGAACTTATAATATTAAAGATTCATTCCCAAAAATTTACTTTACACTGTAAGTAAAAAGTTACATGTAAAATTACAATGATTATAGTAAATAATTTTGGGGGGTGGGGGGAGGCACTATTAAAGATGTATTTATATATAAAGTTACAATTTATAAATAAAATTATTCTTTTTTTAAACAATTCGCTAAAACAAATTTATAATGAAGTTAAGTTTACAGAAACCTTTACATATTATTTCGACAACGAATTACGTACGATTTTTTTAAAACTACATGTTATTGATATTTATGAACATAAACATGCAGATATATATTAACATTATGTTATACGATATAAAAATGTATACATTTACACAAAAATTATTAATTATTAATTTATTATTATTCTTATTGTAATTTTTCGTTTAATATATAAAGATATATTTACACGATTAGAGCTAAAAATATACTAATTTTTGTAAAAACGCGCGATTTCTCAAACATTTTCATTATAAATTGTATCATTTTTACTTGTTATTTACATAATTTTACATTGCAGAGTTGTTAATATTTTTTGTTGCGTCCGATTAAAATCTAAAAGTAAATAAGTTAATACACGCATTATAAAAACGAAGCATAAATGCTAATTAGGTGTGTAAATAAAGTTGTAAAAAATTATCGCGGGCGAGTTTATATTCACAAAGTGCTTTATATATGTAGCTACATTAAAATGAAATGAAGTCGTATAACGCGGGAGATATATTTCAGAAAATAAATTTAGATAAGATCAGAAAACAGCGGTCGACTCAGGCGCTGCTGTCACGTGCGCCCGTCATATCAAGAGAGACGGCGGGGCTATATTTATATGGACGCTGCGGGTCGCGTCGTGCGTGCCGTACGTGGCGAACGATGACTTGTCGAAACATTCCAAATATACGGGAACGAACGGGAAACGTCGACGGATAGGAGAACGAATGGATGAGAGAAAGCTCTCGA
>NW_017304228.1:659433-661045 GCF_001594115.1 Trachymyrmex septentrionalis | reverse complement strand
GGGGGGGGGGGGGGGGGGGGGGGGGGGAGGTCGGTTGGCTGGAGGCAGCACGAGACGAGCATACGAAGGGAGGGATGACAAATGGCGAGCGGGAACGCGAGAGGCGAGGATAAGCGATGGGAGGACGCGCTCCGCGACGGAGAACGAAATCGGTTCAATAAATGCAGCGCGCGCGGCCGTCGGCACCGCTTCGGTCGCTAACGATGACGGTGGCGCGGCGCGGCGCGAAGAGGGCGCGAGGAGGCTGCTGGGCGCGGAGAGTCCGTCTGCGCGCGCGACTTCGAGCGCGAGCGTGACGGAGAGACAACAAACCCACGCCTGCGCCACGTGGAGTGAACGTAGTAGCAGCAACTGCACGAGAGGGAACGAGATCCGGGGATGGGACGCGCCCGACGAAGAGTAGGGAGGTATATAATCGGCTCTGTAATCTAGATTAGAAAGTGTCCAAGTTGAAAGTCGGACGTTGTCGAAATCTCTCGATTTGGCGAGAGGAGAGGATATTTTTTTTTCTTTTTTTTTTCCCCCCCCTTGCGGCAACTGCGCCATTCCTTGCGTAAAGTCGACCCTGATGAAACGAGACGAGAGTGAGTCGCTTGACAATGCGGGACGCTGAGAGGCACGGGGGAAGCTCTCGCTCTTGCCGGTCGATAGCTTCTGATCGAACGCGGGAAAGAAACGGGATGAGTCGGAAAGAGAAAGAAAGAGACAGAGTGATAACAATGCAACGTGCTCCACGCGATCGCTAATGCACTGCCTGTCTATCTGCTGCCGTTATACTGACAATACTCCCGTCTTGTCCATCATCAATCGTTGAAATTATTCACGCAGATACATTTCTATTTGCGCAATAATATCGCGATTTTTTTTTTGCTGCAGACTCATTAATGGTAAATAATATTGTATTATGATACTACATTAATTAGATTCTATTGATCATATATGACTTTTTCATTGATTCGAATTGCAAATTTTCTTATCACCGTTCGATTCGCGATTTACGGAAGAGATTGCGGCTGTCTATTATTGGAGAGACTCTCGCACGTTTTTCGCGCTTGTAATTATTCATAGACTCAAGCGACCTTGACGGAAAAAGATGAACGATAACAGCAATTAGTTATGCGCGTGTTGGCCGGCGGCTTTCACGTTAACTAATGCTAATGAATGCGGAAGGCAGGAACTGTCCGTACGGGTTGAACTTATTACTCACTTACAACGTACATCATAAAAAATACTTGACATTTGCAATAGTTGCAATGTATGATACGTGTGCCATTGTATTTTATTTCACTTTCAATAAATAGAAATTTCGTGATCTAATGATCACATTTATCCAATAATTCATATAATTTGCATGTAAAATATTTATACCTGAATTAATAAGGCAACAATTCGATATGAAAGTAATCGCTGTAGACAACAGTATAAGTTTTGACAACTCCTACTTTTATCGATTCAGAGCAGTATGATTTTCAATTCACTAACAGTGCCACGCCTGCAAATGTCAGCTAGGTGAACAGGGACAATGGGGAACGAGGGAAAGAGCTGGACAGCAAGAAGAAAGGCGGTGGAAAGGGATGAATGAGGGATAGAGAGAAAGGGGAGATGTGAGTGA
>NW_017304228.1:654386-659333 GCF_001594115.1 Trachymyrmex septentrionalis | reverse complement strand
GAGAGAGAGAGAGAGAGAGAGAGAGAGAGAGAGAGAGAGAGACCGAATGATAACAGAAGAGGCATCGACCGCTCGGGTATGTTGCCTGGACAACACAACGAACGTCGACTTTAGCCGAATTATTTGTTAAGCCGCGCTCACACGAAATGCGTCGTTTATTAGTATTGGATGGATGAGAGTTACATCGGTTTATCCCGGAATTAGCGCTGCGCGAATATACCGCAAATCTAGGACAATTAGATTGTTTAAATGAAATCCCAGAATATCCATTAAAGTCCTAGTATTTAGTTACTAATTGAGCGAACGTCAATTTCGACTTTCGAAGACAAAATTTTAATGATACATCTTTATATTTAATTCAAACTAACCAAATTTGTGCGTATTAAATGTCAAATAATTCTTATAACTACTGGTATTAATCTGATATTTAAATAATCATTATTTATTTTATTTTAATCTTTCAAGTCCGTTTGTAGAAAAAAATATCAGAAAAACGGCTATCTAATAATATCATGCAAGATAAGATAGAAAAAGATAGATGTGCAGGTTGACCGCGTAAGCGGACGTTAAAGAAATATCTTTATTATAAAAGTGAATATTGTGCTCCAAGTGGAGGTTTTTATGAACACTAACGTAATTCAATTAAACGTAGTTACGAGCATGTAACGGCCAAGCGGGGCTTCGACGAGATGCGTTCTCTATGCACGTTACTGGAATAAAACCCTCGCGTTTCAAAAATGACACGCAACGACAATCATACTCAGTATTTCCCTCTTCACGCATATTCTCCCTTGTCTGGCGTTTCTACAAGAGATCGGTTGGGCAAGGTCCGGCATGCTTTTCAAGCCACGCGGTCGCTTCCGAACGAGGGTTGTTCACCCCTATCCCGATCGAATTTTACGGCTTGGCAGGATTGCGAAATAATGTATGGCTACGTGAGAATCAAGCTTACACGCAGCTAAGCGAACTGGAAAATAATATTACGAAAATCTTTTTTTCACACCTTATCAAGTTATTTAAAGATATGTGTGTATACATTATCTATAATTTTTACATTTTTCTAAATTAACAGAGTACAGCAAGCTAGTTCAATTCTTCTATTATTTGTGTTATTTATAACACAATTGATTTTGATTAACATGTTATATTGCAATGAAGTATATATTATATAATTATGCAGATTACTGTTTTCCTATTAAAACAAGCTGAATTTTCCGCAAATTGTTTTCCACGAGTTAATAGATAGAATGCAAAATATTCGAGTCCGGTCGAGAGTTAAGGGACACATGCATCGTGGAGAATGCAAAAGAATAGCATGCAAAAATGTCGTGCTAACGGAGCGCCATTAATCAGTGGAAACCACAAGCGCGTGCGGCATCGCGTCTAGTCTCGCGCAATTAAGGTAAACACGTGGCGGAAATTAATTAATCGATGCGCGATGCCATGCGTGGACAACGACGTCATTTGTTGCGCGACCTGGTTGTCGCCGAGAACATTGACGGCGTGAACGAGCGAGGGAATAATAAACGGAGCCGACGGACGCATTTTTCACCGCGACGTTGATACATGATCATTACGAAAAAGTAAATGTGCGTTATCATCGTGCGTGTCCTACCTCCGATAAAAGCGAATCGTTAAAATCTGTGCGTGACCAAGCACTCGAGCGAGATTGCGTGTCGATTGTGTCGATGCGATCCGGACTTGCTAATCTTTCTCGACGCGAAAAGATGATATCGAAGAACCTGTATTGGATTTTACGTCGGGAATTTCAAGATATTGTTACAAACAAGATTCAATGTAATATTTCAATGAAAGAAAAGTAGACAAGTTGTTCTCTTATAAAGTATTCCTCCAAGTAAGTCATCAGAGGCTAAGAACTAACTAAATCAAATCGAGAGGAATCGAATGTGGTATTTTAGTTAAACAATGATCAGTAATGATTATTAATCAATATGTTTTAAATTAGAACTTCTAGTATCGAAAAATATCAAAAATACCGATAGGTGAGGTTTCTTACAAAGGAGGGAACGTAAGGGTCGATATCTGTGATGATCAAATATCTGTTTAAATCGAACTAGTATCATCGATTGTAGATCAGAAATTTGGGAGAGTCTTAGATATACAAAATTATAAATCAATGGACTATGAGATAAATGGATTACGAGAGATAACAATTCAAGGTTTATTAATAGGAGGATACTTTATTAGAGTAGGTCTTGTTTGTAAAGAAAATTGTTTTTGTAAAGGACTTAAAAGGCTGGTCGATTCATAATCGATTCTCATTGAGACTATTTTAAGTACAATCTTAAGATGTCATAAACTAATCAGAGGGCTGTATTAATATCTTAAGATGGTTTTAAAATAAGAATGGACTATGAATATCACTTCATGAAACGTATTCATAGAAATATTACGGCATGTAACAATATCCGATATACTAAAGTATCTCATGATATTGCAATCTGTATGATATTGCAGTCTTTATATATGTAATCTACACAAGATTTTCATTCAACCGTTTATATTTCGTTGAAGTGGAATCTCCTCACACAAACTCATTCTTGACACGTCTGTCCGTATCGCCTTCTGTGTAATATTATGGGTGTGTCGCACAAAAAAAACTGAGAAAACATAGCGTATGTGTATTTACTTACCGCGTTAATAATACGGTGATAACAGCTGGCGTCAGTAACAACATGCAAAGCGCGAAATTTATTTACAGCATTTCGAATTAACCTTCACGAGCTGAAGATTGTCCAAACAAAGTTCCAAATTATTCGGGGAATCTTCTACTTCCTATCATTTTATCTGATATTATTTGATTGAGATCTCTTATCTTTCGCCTCCAGCTATGAGTTTCACCACGCTTCCGCTTCAATCAATTGATTTGCTGCTCAATTTGCAATTAATTTCTCCGTAGTGAAAGTTTTGGCATCTATATAACTAATCTTCGAATTTGGAGATTGAAAGAACTATTACTTAAAATTAAAGAAAAAATATACGATTTCAATAAAATCTCAGTATTCAATCTCTTCATAATTTGATATTTAATTGTTTGTCATACTCGCAAGTAAAATGACCGGTCTCAGATTGAAATCTTGCTAATTGTAAGCTAGAACTCGTTTGAGGTTAAAGAAAGAGCATAATTTTGTTATCCATATTCAAATCCGATTTATCAAAATGTATTATTCTTAATTATTGATTGAGAAGAACGATTATCATATTCGCATTTGTGTGAAAAAAGAAAAGTTTGTAGATAAAATGCGCATTATCGGTATAATTTCGAAGAGAATGGAGAAACGCGCGACTATTTGAATTAAATTGCGTCAAAGTCATTTCGGTACAATTCACTTTACCATCTCCAATCGTGCGAGAATTCACTAAGCTGTATTTCGTTCTAACATCACAAGATCGCGAACGCGTAACGATCGAACTCTGACGCTTAAAGTTTATGACTGACTGACTGACAGTCGAAACACATAACTGGTACTTGCGCGCACTTACGACCGTTCACTCAACCGACGCTTCTCAAAGGAAGTATTGATGAAATAACGTCGATGCCGAAGGCCATGCACGACACACATCTGACGAACGCTTTCTGACAGGCGCAATGGTCGATCAAGATATCGCGGACTGTGACGCATTATGCAGTATTTGCCACGTAATTTTGGCTCGCAGTTATATTAACGACGATTATTCGCTACCGACATAATAGATATAATTTAACGCAGGTGTCGCTAAATTATATATCGACAACAAAAACACGACAACAAAGATAAGTGTAATAAGAAACGAGTTCGTTCGGAATACGTGGCATAAGTTTCGTAAATTTGTGAAAATATTACATTATATTAAATGAAGAGAATTAAAGGTAGATTTTTCCACAAAACTTTTAGAAAAATGGGAGAATACTAAAATAAGACGTCTGTGATGCAATGTATATTATTGTATACTAGGATCCTGTTCTTCGTCTCTCGAAATAGAGGACTAATGCACAGAATTGAGATCATCCCATTGAGAATTTATTCGCAACGTCGACGCAACGTATAAGAAAACTGAAACTGCGCTATACTAAAATAACAGATGGTTACATTAGACTCGAATCGTAAAATGGAACTGCGAAGAATCACGAACAATCGACACGTGTCTGTTTCCACACCGTAAGCACACGTGTGACGTTAAAAAAAATGGCTCGGTAATTATTTACCACACAAGATGTATTTGAATTCCAATAACAGCTCTTACCTTATTTTATTTCGAACAACCTATTACTTTGAATGAAAATGATGAATTTGAGTAAAAATTATTTAAACGAACTAAAAATACAACGTTAAAAATTCTAGAAAATTAAAAATAAAAGGAAGATGACTCATTGCTAATTTCGAAAATATTACGGAGCAGACTATACCGCGAATCGATATAACCGTGCCAAAGATACACGAGATGAAGTTAGAGAAGTTTTAACCCAACGCCAAACGGAAATATCGGTGACTCATGCAGTTGCATATGCTTCAGATTCGTATGATTACGAATCGCAACATGATATCGGTAGTCTTCAAGACCGTGTTTCGTAAGAGTGAAGAACAAACACTGGCACGTTCAATTATTTCCTGCGAAATGTGCGTTTTTATTATCGTGCAATAAAAATTATCATGCTGCTAAATTTATCCTCGTTCCGCGATAATCGCCGCAGTCATAAAAAACGATCGTTCAACCGGAAATGAGACGCCAGCTGTTCCAAATTTTCGCTGAGCGAATTCTCACGAAAGAAATTCGCGAACCTTGTGATCCTCGGTGCCTTTACTTGTTGCGCGACGAGGATAACGATGATCGATGATCTTGCTCCCGTATCGTTTGATAGCCACAAACCGCAGACATGCGGTGCTCGTCACCATCTCTCTTTCTCTCTGTCTCCCTCCCTCCCTCCCCCCCCTCTCTCTCTCTCTT
>NW_017304228.1:613078-654286 GCF_001594115.1 Trachymyrmex septentrionalis | reverse complement strand
GCGAGAACACCATCTCTCTTTCTCTCTGTCTCCCTCCCTCCCTCCCCCACCCCTCTCTCTCTCTCTCTCGAGGTATCTGATATCGATATTTCTAATAATACCACTTCCCCCATGAGCTTTCGCTTTGCGTCTCCGCGATATCGTGAGTATTACGCCGCGCGTTTTAACCGAATCAAAAAGCTTCAATATTTTGTATCTAACTTCTCAAATTACTGTAATTACCGTATTGGGAAGAAGTCACATGTTTACTCAGATATTTTAAGTCGCAACAGAAATGACCGCAAATAAACTAATTCGCTTTCGACTCTTCATCGTCAATTACTGTTTCTGCGAATTCGTTTGCATAATATTTTATTTTCTTTCAAAACGCAAGCAGCCAAGAAAATAAAATACCAAAACAATGTTTACAAACGGTTATATTACCGTCAACACGCCTTTTTTCCCTGGTATTGTCGCGTTGTCGTGTGCATTCCGTAAGTCCTGCATTTCACAAATGACGACCTTGAAAGGGTTATGACGGACGAAAAGGGGAGACAAAGTAAAAGGAAACGATCAGAAACGGAACGAAACAAAACCAGATGAAAGATCCCGAGAGATGAAATTTATGATTAATGTCGCTAGACGGCCCAGCCGGCCGGACAGTAAAAAGGGTTCGGCCGCCACGCCGCGAAAATAAAGAGTTGAAACCTAATGAGACGAGTTCCATCGGGATCTCTCTCCGAGGGAGGCTGCTTTCTGCCCATGGAACCTTCTCGGCACACCAACATTGGCTGTGTGCCGGTCTCGTACATGGTATTTGGAAGCAATTTCAACAGAACAATATTTCTCATCGAAATCTGGAATAATTCAAGAAATAAGGAGATATCTTTTTCTTTTCATTTTACATAAATTCAATATCCTTTTTTCTTCGAGGACTTTACTACGTCATTATTAATGCCATTGTTATTCAGCTGGATTCTTATTACTTTCTATACGATTTCTAATTGTAAGATTTTAGTGTTGACACTTCTGTCGTATAAAATCTAACGCTCTATCTAACGCTAAATCTAACGATCTATAATATCTATCGATAGTTCTAGCGTCAAAATCATTTCGACGGATATTCTATCGGTTTTTATCGTTCAAACTGACAGTTTTTTTTTTTTCATTTCAATACATTGTATAACGACGAAACCGAATGCAGACGTAATCGGTGCAGCACCGATTAGCCCAAACGAAATTGCCTCCGCAAAACGACGCGACGGTATCTTCGACATTGTACTTCGCGATTTCTCCTCCACCGTTTCTTCACCATTGCTTACGACGGCTTACGTGATGATACGATGAAACTGGCGGCCTTGAAGTGTAACACGAGGATGTGGAAAGTTGTAATCGCGTCGGCGAAGATAATGGTAAACACTGTTGCAACTGTATACGAACACGCGTTCGCCGAAGGAAAAATATTTTTGCGATCATCTCACTTGTGAAACGATCACGCGGAACCATCCCTAATTATTCATGATAAATATAAACGCGGCATACAAAATTGTGAGTCTGAAATTTTAATTATACTCTTAAATTGATAATTTAATCTGAACTATCTTGTTTGCGGGTATCCCGACGACTCTTTTTAAAGGTCAGACATTTTCAAATATTCCGCTAAAAGCGTGTCTCCTTCATCGAAGAAGGATCTTTTCCGAAAATTTAAAGGATATCCCGTCGTTACGGATGCACCAAGTGCATAATTGACTCGCAATTTATGTCCCGAGCAACCGCATGTGGGTGGCCGTATCGCTCGTTTCTTCTTTTCCTCTGCCTCTTCCGCCTGTTCGTTCGGTTTACTTTGCTCGCGTTTGTCGGCAAGGTGGTCCCACGTGATGTACACGCGTCGCCATTCGACACGACCTCGATTCTATCCGTATTTAGAGATAGAGCGTGCCTGTGGACTCGCAATGACGCAAGGACTGTTTTTCGTGCCGAATTCTGCCGATTCGTTAACAAATCTTTGCTAATCAACACATTGGGAAATGTGCTAATACGTGACAAAATATGGTCGGTTTTAACACGGAGGTCTTCATGTATCAATTACGTGTCGCACTTTCGCATGTCGTAAATTATATTTATGCTCCGCGTGGGAGATTTAACCCTCCGGTGAGCTGACGTTTATTGGACTCACTAAACTATAAATCTCTTCGTCATAATATTAAACAGAGCTTTCTTTATGTTACGTTTACAAAGGCTCCTGCACTAATTATATGAACATTGAATGAAACGTGTTAGTTTTCACATATATGATAGCGTATAACATGGTAAATAAAGGATGTCAGATGCAAGGTTCAATGAATAGTTTTTGAGATATAATCAATGATGTTTGCGCATGATACATAAGCACGTGTCTTAAACCTTTGATGCCATTACACAAAAACTATATATTATTAAGTCTTATACGTATACACATCTTTTGTTCATCGTTATAAGCTACATGACGTGCGAAAATTAATTAACTCATTTCACCAGGATCCAATTTCTGTGTAATTAGTACGGGATCCTTTAGAGTATTCTTATAAAAATATGTACTCGTTGTCGGTATTTTTTTTTTCATTTGAGTTATGCTAATTTACTTTCTTGAAACCAACTAGTGTCTTTCAATTAACATAAATTAAATGGCTCTCACGGACTCAGGTGTTAGTGAGGTGCGTTGCAGGTTTCGATGTCACCTTCGGAAGATTAACGACACAGATACATTTGAAAATTTTTATTTCAGCGCCAAAGTATGCCACATAGCGCCTAGCAGACTCAGACACAGTTTGTTAGCATTAACTGTAAAAGACACGCGTCGCACAACGAGAAGGTGGCAGTCGACTTTTCGGCACGGTCATTCACATTCCCGTCTGCCTTCTTCGCCTTTCTTGTCGCGTTCTCTCACGTAAACTGCGCAGTAAACAAACCCAAGTGCGTTTACCTCGCTCTACCGGCTCCCGCAAACACGATCCGCTCGATTTTTTTCTTGTCATTCCTCTTCGCTCGCTAAATCGCTCGAGGCGTTTTAATGAAGCGTCTTAAAGGCGTGTGTATTTAAAACGATTTTCAACTGAAACCCGCTTTCTCCGAAAAACCATCGTAGCCTCGCTACGTGCTACGTGCAAACTGCAATAGACGTAAATATGTGGAATTAGTGAATCAAGTTAAATTGATCTATGTACGACTGATCGAGTCACATTTGCGAGATTGACGCGATTAAATTTTATCACCGTGTGAGCCTGTACGACGCGCACGGTCATGATTGCAGATGACAGTGATAACCTCTGATACAATACGAGTAACGATAGAGAGATATGATCAAAGAGCAAAATACCAACCTCTTTGTAATTCTATTTTCTATCGTGTTGACATAAACAATTAATGATACCCGTAACTATCTGTGATAGTCCAGTTGTAGAGTGATAAAGATACCCGACGTTTATTTTAGCACGTTTATTATACTCATGAGTTCATTGATGCTTTAACTCTTATCTTATCAATCTCTGATTTCCAATGCCCCTATCATTTTACTGTTCTATACCTATTGCGCATCTTCAAATGCAGCGTACTAGAATCTAAAACCAATTTTTTCCTCGGAATGCGGAAAATCGCATGCTCGTATCTCGACATGCAAGTCGATGTCAAAAATATTAAAATTGTAACGTCAAATACTCAAACTGTCGAATACGAAGAAAAATATAGTTGTACAAATATATATGTAAAATTGTATGTACAGATATACAAAAGTATTATATTTAGCGTATAATTGATAAAAAAGATCGTATAAGTCATTTATATTTCTATTTAAAATACATAATACTTTTTTAGATATAAAAGTAGGCTTAAAAAGATTATTATACATAAGAATCGATAAGAGAAACATAGAAAATTTGATAAAACTAGACACAAATTTATATAGTTCAAGAATACGTTCGTGAGAGAATTTCGAAGTATAATAATACGACACAGATATAGCGTAACAAATATAGATAATAAATAAAAAAGTAGATATTAATTTAGAGACGATAGAAATGTGTAAAGCCCATTCTTATCGCTACGTTGTCGTGCAGGACATATCGTATAAATCAAAATAATCTGCTCGTGCATACATCGCAATTTAGCAAGCCTACTTAACCAGAACTTTGCAACACAAACAACAGCTATTACAAATTCAAGCACACGTGCCGGTAAGCATGACTTACCGCTCCTTGCTAATTTAAGCAAGGATTAAATGTCACCGTTCAGGGAAACTATGTGATCGTCCTTACGCTATTCACGTTCCCACAAAGGGCGGTAGAGTTTACACCTCTTTTTGGAGAAGCCTGTTATTAGCGCCAAAGCGAAAAATATACGATATGTACGTAGTTTGCTAACATTATTGGAAAACGGATATTTTTTTTTTTTTTTTTTTTTTTTACCGTATCGATCGTATAGAAGTTTGAAAGTGTTCTAAAAGTTTAACGTGTTGATAATATGAGCGCAAATACGAAATGGGATGGGGGCAGGGACTCGCATAAAAAATACGTCTTACCTCGGATGGACAATATATTCATATCCAAAGCTACACTGCAAACATAGAAATGAAATGGTCAAGAGAAAATGGGTTGTGGTAAAACAAACCTTGATCGCAACAACGCTTGACATGTAAGAGACATTGATTAGTAAAACATTAATTATATAGATGCATTCGGAGGAATATCCGTCACGAACTTGAGTAAAGACGCTTCCCGTTGTTTGTAAGCAGAGTCTATATAAAGTCAGAGATAAAACGGGAGCTTATCGTAGTAAGCATTATTATAACAGCGACAAAAATAAGAGCTTATCAGACTTGCTCGTTAAAGCTGTGATAATCCCCGAGCTGGTTTCGACCAGCGTGAGGGCACATCGAGTACCGACGATAATTAAACGTAACATCTTAATATCGGACGTGTCATTATCGAAAAAGCGATTATTTGTCAAATTGTCTCAACGTAATCCCCGTTATCGAACCCGACCGTGTTCCGTTCCTCGGCGCGATAAGCGCGTCGCGAAATACGAGCTTAAAGTAATCCGATGCATGGAAATCGATTCCGCATTGGGAATCGCATAAACCCCCGTCTCTTCTTCAAGTTATCGCGATTACAATCGTTCAAAGACAAGATTTTAAAACCGGATATACAGCTACGGTACACGGAAAGAACAATGTTGCTGAGGTATCTAAAAATTTAGCTGGATACAAACCAAATTATTTTCAATTATTCTCAATTCTACATCTGGCTAAATTTTTAAATACGTTAGTAAAACTGGTTTCTTTTTTTCTCCGTGTAATACACCGCGTACATCGAAATTAAAATCGCGTTTCGCGTAAATTCTTTTCCTTTCCCCCATTATCATTATCGTCGTTACCGTTTTAATTTTCGATATCGATTAGTAATCATCAAGGGCACAGAGGTATGAATGAAAGTCCGCTTGAAAGAAAAACGCGCAAGACTTACTGCATGTTCTTGATAACCAGCTCCGAATCAGTCTAGCATAATCGACGTAATCGATCACCTCGTCGAAGTCGCACAATAGCGCACCGTTTTGATCTCTCCGACATTTCCTTGGAACATCCTTGCTGCGGGGATGATGGTGATGGCAGTGGAGATGGAGAATCTCAGATCGTCCTATATGGATCGCGGCATTCGGGCTCTCAGTTGGATCTTCCTCGATGGCGCTCGTTAGCAAGGAAGTATCAGTGGAGTCTGCTGCCATACCGACGGCACTGTAACGAGACCGGTCGACGATGGGTTTCCAGTGACCATCACAAAAACGAACCTACGATAACGATAATCACACGTTCGGCAATCGCCATGCTAATCGACGTATTTCATTTATGTGTATTTATCGTGTCAAAAGACAAGAACGCCAAAGACACAAGCCAATGATTTGAAATTAAGCGGGCTGTCGTAATGTCAAGCCATTGCGCAAACTAATAATATATAGTCGCAAACTTATCACTTTACGATGCAAAACTACGAGGAAGCCAAAAGGGATTCACCGAGAATGATTATTATTTGGTACACGCCTACGATTTATTATCACGAAAGAAGATTGACCTTAACTCCTTCAGACCCGGCGTATACGAGTACAATAATGTACATATTGGAAAAAATAGTCAAAATTTGGAAAACAGAAATAATCGTTTAATACGAAGTACTTATGAAAGTGTCCTTGAGTTTGAATTAAAAAAAATTTCTTTCAAGTTCATGGTTCCATTAAAACCAAGTCTGTAAAGGTGTTAATCACTTTAACTCTCCCGAAAAAGCTCACTTCGAGCTGAAACTCGAGTAGGAGATAGCGTACATCGAAAAGATAGACTTTCAAAGTCAACAGAATTCTGTGAAATACGATGATCGCTCCGGATACGTCATCATCCTGCATTTAATTCACGATAACCCAGATTGCGGATTTGTACGTACAAAGTGGGTTATCGCGGCACTCGCGGAAAAAAATCGGAAAAATATCGGTCGTTATCACCGATATTATATACGCAATCGCACTGTGAAGATAAATATCTCGATGATGCTCTCTGACCCCCCCAATAGATGTTTTACTATCTGCGCGTACAATCGGCGTTTGCAGTTATCGTTCCACGGTACGCACGGCTCGTCAAGCTCTGTTTTATCAAAGGCGGACCGGTGGAGAACCGCAGCGTGGTGAACGGCAGCTGCACGTGCCATCGCGGACAAGGTCGTCCGCCCGCTCGTGTCGAGGATGCCACTCGGGGTACATCCCGAAGGAAGAGAGTCTTCTGGCGAGGCGGGCTTCCTGACAAAGGCCAGCGCGGGTATGCCTTTCGTCATTGACGCTTCGACCCGGGAAAGAGGTATCGATCCTCCGGAGCGGGCCGAGCTCAATAATTCCGACAAGAGTCCCTTCTCTCGCTCCTTTAACGCGGGAACACAATTTGTTAGCTCCTGCGCGACGCGCACTTCCCCTCTTTACCTGGGTCCGTCTTCACCGACGGTTCGATTCCTGGCTCCTCTCCTTATCCTCTTATCTCACCCCATTCGTCTTAAGAGCATCGATCTTGTTATTAAATCGAGAGATGAGCGTGAAGGTGAAATTGATCTTTGTACCGCTTCGAATGTAGATGTTCGATAATAATGTCAGTCATTGATTAACGAATCACTTGTGGAATCGACGTAATTTTCCACGAGAGAAAACAATACGCGACAATGAAAATATCTAGCGTTGGGAAAATTGTTCGACCCGCACGTTATTATATTAAAAATTTAATTTTTCCATACAACCTGCGTCGCGGATTGTTTCACTGTGGCGGAACATGCTGCGAGATACGTGTGAGCTCAGGTATGCGATCAGCTGTGCCAAAACTCGTAAATATTCACCGGCGCGCGCATACTTGATTTTACGGCTATTATCGCCGCGCAGCTTGCGGAAAGATATACCTCCGTTGCAACATCACGCGAATGATAGCGTAGCGTGTACATACACGTGCCGCCTGCATCGATCGACTCTCTGCTAGACTCTCTCTGTGATTAAACGAATCCGATATTGATAATGAGAGGATAGCGATGATGGAACGACTTGACGAGTGTGGCCGTATGTCCATCTCGCTCGAAGAATATATCTTCGAATAATAAGTGCAAACTTTTACAATGTTTTTCATCGATAACGTCTAAAAATACACTTGATTGCTGCAGAAAGTTCTTCCATATAATCGGTCATAATTTAATATACAGTAAGTGACAGCGTATAAATTATAGAGTATCGTGAACCGTTTAAGATGTATACTAATATCAAACACTCGTAAAAATTATGACCACAATTATTGAAACAATTATTTATACAATTTATAAAAGTTATTAATTTTTTTATCTGACAGTTTATTAAACTATAAATTGTATAAATTTAGAAAGATACTAATGAGACAGCCAGTGTCCCATTACCGCTTCAACCAAATGAATCAAATTTACGATAGAGTTTATTATTTTAGGGTTAAACAATTCCAAAAGGAAGAGAGAGAGAGGGGGGAGGAGGGGGAGAACTTTCAAAGATAAGTCTTTTTTTTTAACTAATAAAAGATTGTAAGAAATCTATTTATTCAGCCGATTTGACTATTTCACGCAAAAAAATATTTTGCTGCTTTAGCTAGAATTATAGCTGTATTTTGTATCTGACGGAAAATTATGTATCGTACGCATAGAATTTATAGCACAAATCTAAATTCTATCTCTGTCACCTACATGATTAGATGCAATATATATCCAATATATATCCAGTATTTGCTATAAATTTACCTAGTTTAGCTATTTTTCGTACTTGGATAATTTTCGCTATGATTGCAAGATCACTTTTTTGAGTGTTATGGATCACGGACGGAAGTTTTCGAAAACCGAGAAATGTCGGTATACGCGACATTTGGCAAGTACGCTATCGCTTTTTCGTACATCAAGAAGCGATGTTGTTGCCTATGATAGTATCTAGCGAACTGATCGAATCAAAGCTCATCAAAGCCGAGGACGAGATGTCAGAAGGGACAAGTAGTCGTGATACAAGCGGAGAAACGAGTTTCATATACTATAGAAGTTTCCTCGAAATTGCCAGTTACAAGAATAGTACACCTCCGGTTTATCCTAGCGCCAACCTCAAAAACCGATATCTTGTCCGGAGCAAAGTTCGAATAAGTTGATGCGCTCAGGAAACGCAAGGGAAAAAGTTCAACTGCGAAATCGATATGGATGTCACTGCTGTTTCGCCCAGAACAGGTGTCACATATTTCCCGATGAATAAAATCGATTATACCTCGTATCTTCGTGTCTCTCTTCTAATAATTTTACATCTCGCGTCTTTGTGTTTTACTCGCAATTATAATTTGAACCAACTATAATGCATTTACCGTGTTTTATATACATATATATGTATTTTATTACATCGAATCTCCGGCAAACGTAATATGTCAATTAGTTGTTTTATTGAATTAGCCCGGCGGGTTTATTTCACTGTTATCGCGCCGCCTGTCAAAACTTTAATTTCCGTAAGAGCGCGTCGTCGAAAAATTCCTTCTCTCTCCCTGCATTTTCGTTCCTAATGTCCCTTCCATGCTGCGGCGTTTACACACGCGAGTCCGCTCGACGTTGAGGGACGTATACGTACACCTCCCGGTCTTTTCCCGCCTTTTATTTCAACAACAAAAACACGACGGCATTATCAGTGCGCGTTGACGCGATATCAGGAGTCTTGCGCGCAAAAATTTCCCAATAATAGCTCGCGTTACGATAAATCATAAACGAAATTCCGATAGATCGGAACTCGCGAATTGAGTTTATATTCTAACAGTTGATCGCACAAAATGTAATATAAATCGCAAAACACGATCTGAATACAAGTTTCCTCTTTAATCTCGTCGTATCGGAGTCGCTACTTTTACATAAAAAAATATCTGAATTTTTTGTCGAGATAAGTTAAGAATTTTCAAGAGAATTACACTGAGATAAATGTTCTGAAAAATCGACAAAAGCCTAATCAATTGGCGAGACTGAATGGAATTGAATTCCATTTGAAAATTACGATAATCAAAAATTCTGTTCGGTTTCACCAAAATTCTTGTTAATTTAATTAGAACATTTTTCTCAGTGTAAATTAAATAGGCGATGAGTGATTTTCATATAATTATATTTTTCGTATTTTTAATTAAACGTCTCTCTCACTTCACTTATTTATAATTCGGTATAAATTGTTTGGAATGAATTAAATAATACTAGAATATATGCAGACGATATTTAGAACAAATGGAGGGAAGATAAAAGGCTTTTGTGCATCCTGTTCAAGTTTTCGTATAGTGCTTGTAATACAAATAGAACTGGTCCGAAGTTAGAACTGACCGGAAGTTTCTTCAAAATGACCAGGCAGGAAGACAAAGAAGGGGAGAGACAGAGAGAGAGAGAGAGAGAGAGAGAGAGAGAGAGAGAGAGAGCTCTCGACTTTATGGCAACGCCGGCTCGGAAACTGGGGGTTACGCAAAACGGATGAGCCCCAGAGATACCGCGCATCGTTTACCGACATTTACTAGCGGAAGAGATGGTAAATTACGCGCGCGTATCTCTCGTGTACGAGCTGCTGCTGTTGCTGCTGCTGCTGCTGCTGCTGCTGCTCGCGGTAAAACATTACGACAATATTTTGCTTTCGATTCAGAGTTTGTTTTCGATGATATCCATCGAGTGTTCGATAATAGGTACAGACCAGGGATATATTTTCTGCGTTGAAAATTAAAACAATATTTTCTCTGGCGAAAATTTTATCAGAAATTTAATCGTATCTTAATTGTCAGTACAATAAATATTATACAATCAGAGTTGGTTTTTTGAAGGTAATATAGAAAAGAGAATGACAGAAAGAAACGTGAGGATGAAGTGTAATATCTCGCTCTGTCGATCCGATATTTTTGTCTGCGAGCACCGACGTATGATCGATTCCTTACGATTCTTAATGCAAAACCACATTTATAGGCTCGGCCTGTCATCGCTTATTTTTCTACCTGATGATAAATGCGCTCGCGATCCATCGATCATCAATCTTATTCTTCGGCGTGCGCGGGTTTTTCCTTCAAGATTAAAAATATAACATCCCCCGCGGCGACTAATGTGACGTATGCGACATGTATATGACATCGAAAATAACATCACGCAGTATCAAATGTCTCAACGAAACTTTTTCAACATTTCAAATACTCTAAAAATTATTTCGTTTAATGTTAAATAGATGTAAACTAACGAAATCAAATAATGAGTGGATGTAAATAATATGTTATTTTTATTTATAGATGTATACAGTGATTAATAGCCAAAACACTGAAAACAATATCTGGTTAAAGATGGACGAAGATTCGATTATCAATCAGAATTTTGATTATTTCAACTAGAATTCTAATAGATTTAACCAAAAAACTCTCACTCGTCCATTTTCAATCACGATTCCAGAATTAATTTAACTAGTTTCCCCAGTGTAGTATTATATATTTCGATAAAAAAAAAAATTTTAAGAAATTAAAATTATAAAAATGGAATATATATATATATATGATTCTTTCTAATTAATAATTCATAATTTATCATTCTATCTTTTAAAAATTACAATCAGCGCGCAATAACGATTAAGAAAATAAAAAATTAAAGATGATAACATTAAAAGGGTTATATTATATAATACTTATTTAAAAGATCCTGATTATATCAATCAGAATTTTGATTACCTCAGAATACCTAGAATTCTATTTAATCAGAAAATTCTGACTTGTTCAGAGTTTTAATTAGAATTCCAATTAATCCAATCAGACATTTTTCTCGGTGTAGTATTATACATCTTGATTAAAAAAAATATTTAAGAAATAATTAAAATTATAAAATGGAAATAAATAATATGTAACATATCCTTTCTAATTATATAGTTCCTAGAGCTTCATTCTGTCTTTTAAGAATTACAGTCAACGTACAAAAATGATAAAGAAAATAGAAAATGAAAGGTAGCGATGGCACTAAAAGAGTTAGATATAATATATTTATTTAAAAATTGTAATTTGCAAAGTCAATGAAAGTCAGTCTCAAAACGCCAAGCGGAGCGTATCAATTCTGCATGTGCGCGGCGATATATTTTTTTTATCCTCCTTACATATTCCTATATTCTTTTATGTTATTGAACTATATCGGGATAAACATGTCTACGATCGTTCACCGTTTCGTTGAAATTCGAATTCGTCGTAATTATATCGATTATATCGTTCCCGAAATTTCAGCCGACTGTATAATCGGCGACGACGAAATTATTCGCGAGCGTACAATAGTAAGGACGGAAATCGCGCCGATAAAAGAACGCTTTATCACGCGCGAGGTAGTCCCTCACAAAGGCTCGCTGTACTCTTTTTTCCGCACATATTGCCGCTACTGTCGGCCGTCACGTTTGAAAGCTCCTGGCACGCGGGATTATAAATTCGGCAGTGGAAACTCCCCGGCAATACGGGACGCACAACGGTATGAACATTCCGCGGCGATCGACTTTACGAAGCCAATTTCGTCCGGTAACGCTCAAGCGGTCGTAGCCTCGGGGAAATTCACCTCGCCGTTCACTTTTTCTCCTCTTTTTTTTCCCTCTCTTTTTCTTTTTTTTTTTTGAAATCGCCATCTCTTACCCAGAGCCCGGAATCCTTTATTCGCGTGGCGCGAGCGCGTCGATCCTCGGTTCCTCTTCATATTATTGCGGAAATCCCGGCTGAAACGCGCGGCGTAAAAAGGCCGTTCGAGGTAAAGTGACAAATGGTCATACGCGGCAAACACCGGATCTCCGTGATTGCGCGGGAATCGAATGTTTGCGTCTCCTAACTCACTCGCGTACTCTCCGCTTTTCTCCCTCCACACCGAGGCCTTCTCGCTTTTCGGTAACTCCGATTCGTAACCGACGATCCCGACGCGCGGCCTGCGGGCGCAACGCGACGAGCGATCCGATCGGGAGAATAACTTCTAATTGCTAAATGGATCTATAAATCGTTCCGCGTTCAAACCGCGTAATGAAACGCGCGTTGTTTACTTAATTGCAGGTGCGAACTTTGCTCGGCGGCCTGGTGGATATATCGCGCCTATTGCGAATAATTGCAACGTAAAGCGCCCGGCCGATCGATCGGCCTCGCGCGTCCTCTCGGGGAGACATCTCCCAGCGAACTGTCTCTTTTTCTCTCCTCCTCGCGATCCCGCAGTCAATTTCCCCGGGTACACAATATCGGTGCCGAAGCTGCCAATCCGAACGGCTGCGAAATCGGATAGCGCGTCTCACGAAGACGTTCACATGCCGTCACGCTCGATAACAACCGTCTGCGTCTTCCTTTCTCGCGTCTATGAAGAAGGACCGCCGTCATCCTCTCAAAGAACGCCACGTTCTGTCGACATGCGATTCCATATGGCATACAGAGAGAGAGAGAGAGAGAGAGAGAGAGATCGACTCGCGCAAGCGGAGTATATAACGCGTCTTCCTCGGGACATTAATTCATCTCGACCCCTCTCGCAGTTAAAATAATCGTGCGTTTCATCGGCCGTATCGCCTCGTGAATCACTCGAGCTCGTTTCCTCACGCGGCCCGTATGTTAACCCCCAGGTCGAGTTGGGGGTTTCCCCGGCGACGGGGGCGCGGGAAACCCGGCACAATTTACCGGCGCCAACAAGTCTGAAACGTGGAAAACTTCGCGTATGTGATTTACAGAAAGGCATTCCGGCTAATATAAGTCCCGGAGGGGCGAACCCAAGGGCCTGTACCCTAACCTAGTTCAACGCTGTGCGTATTCACTCATCATCGTGTTAGGACAGGAATTTCTCTCTGACCTTGGCACTAATACCAGTCCCCTCCTCGAAAACATTACGACCGCAGTCGTAATAACGATGCAGCACCGGATCTCTCGGGCAGCTCTCTGGCACATATTGAACACGAAATGATACGGAATTAAGATACTACTCGTTATCACATCCTTTCTTTCTTCATGATTCTTATAAAAAGTGTGTATTTGAATTATTATTAATTTTATTTCAATTTCTCTCTATTTTCCTAACATTCTTTTTCATTCAGTTTTAATCATTAGTTTTTCTTAGTATTTATTTTTGTTAATCAATCAAGTTTTTCATTACACGGAATTATTTTATTATATCGCGCACATTTTCCCCATTCGGTTTTAATTTTTTTTCAACTCTAAATACAAAGAATGAAATTTTGTTGGAGAATCTACAAATTTCGTTAAATACAAATTCGAAAACAACTTTATTGAAGTTATTAAAGTAATTATAGAATGTTCAAACATTGATGGCAATGCTATAAACAGTTTTAACATTCTGGCAACCTCACGCGAAAAGAATAATTTTGTCAGGCCATCAAAATAATTAATGTAGAATATTCAAGTTGGTTGCTCAAATGTCAAAACTTTTTGCAGCATTGCTCATTATGTTTGAATATCTTATTTAATTATGTTGATGATCTAATTAAATTATTTTCAAATCTGAATCTAATTAAATTTTTAGATACTTTATAGCAAAATCATTCTTTCCGTGCAGTTTTTTGAGCGCCCTTCTTAACTATTTCGATGGTCTGAATTGAAAACTAAATTATTTTCAGACCTATATCTATCTGCTTAAATGTTTAGCTACTTGAGAGTGATACATAGAACCATTTATTTTGTTGATACGTGGCTAACAAAAACTTGCTGATTTTTTCATTACAAAATTGTGTTGTTGTAATCGAAATTTGATTAGAATAACTCAATTTCCATTCTAACCGCATTTTAATTAGAACAACAAAATGAAAAAGTATGAAAGTTAGTCACCTATATCAACAAAATAAACGGTTATACGTATACCAAAACATTTCTCTCAGTGACTTCAGCACAAAACCGTTCTTTCTGTGTAAAATTCTTTTTTATCTTACTTTTACCATGTTGCATCGACTGTAATCATGCGCATCGGACCGGCACGTACGTGTATCTATATACGTGTCTCAGTTATGATTGCGCTTATATATACTGATAACATTTAGGAACTCAGCCAAATAGCATCTGTGTGCCAAATAGCGTAACCGTGTCATATTTTGAACGCCGACAAAGTAACGCGACTAACCCGTCCAACATCGATGACATTCATTCTCAGAGTGGATTTATCTAGCGTTTCGGACAGCTCGTAGATGCGTTCAATGCCACAGCGGAAATAAAGAGATAGCACCGACAGTTTATTTCGACACAATATGATTTTTCTTGTCCGTAAAAAAAATTTTAGTTTGTACTATTTGTAGACGTTATCCATTCTCAGTATTAAAACAGAAAAAACATAAAGGATCTCGGAGGTATGTAAAGTTCGCGTCTCCCCCCCCCCCAGCATCAAAATTCAATAATCTTGATTAAATTTCCAACTTTTCTCCTCCTTCAAAATTCTTAATAACATTGCTGAAACGAGTTTCCGCGATTAACATGCATTAAAATTGCATTGAGAAAACGCGAAACTTATATACCCGGCATCAAAATTGAATAGTTCTGAAGAATCTCCTTGTTTCCTTTCCATGAATATCGAATTGTGAAGCGTTGAATCGTCAGGAAATAAATTTCTACGAGATCAAACTGCCACGCAATCTCTCGTGGTCGCGTAAGGAAACTGAATTCGAAATTGTTCGTTGTCCTGATTTTTACGCGACGAAGACGTATAATCCTCGACGGGATGATCGTTCGTGACAGTTCGCGGGCACGAAGGACAATCGTAACAATTGTTCAATTAATTTGTATAGCGACTTCTACGTTCAATTTTATAACACGTTTATGATACTAGTAGGGTGTCTAGACTACTCTCTCGTGTGTTCATAATATATTCGCGTCACATCGCCGCGCCGACTTTAATTACCACGTACGACACTTATTAACGAGCGAATTTCCTCGAGCTATAGTTATGACGCGCTCATAGCTAATGCCAAATCGATTTACCCAAGACAATCCTGTGTTCCTATTACGATTCCTCCCTCACATCGAATCGTAAGGATACAACGTGGATAATGAAGAGCCTCGAATAATTGCGCAAATAATAGAATGAATTGCTGCTCTTATTTATCGATGTACGTTTCATAAAGTTATTTTAATAAACAGCTTTATGCATTGACATTTACATGCATTGTGATTTAACAGTTAAAAGTTTATAGTGAGATTTTCAGGATATCCTCGCCTTATAAATTCTAAATGTCTAAAATGCTATTTATATACATTTTTATATTCAACGCAAATGATTTTACGATAAAAACAATTTTTGGCATTTATATCTTTATAAAAGATATGTACAGAAAATTATCAATATTTATTTAATTTAATAAACCATCAAAGAGAACAAAATGGAAATTGATATAATGTCGAGATGTCAGAAACGTTCCACGCAATTACGTTAAAAAAAACATTACAGAAACCATACGAGTTATAGAGTTGAAAAGGATTCTAATTGACTAAAAACGACTGAAGGAACGTGCTTCTAATAATAGCGTGATAACGCAAATATATATATATATATATATATGCCCCACCTTCGCAATCGCACGTTCCATCGAGCGCATGCAATTTTGCAAGTTGCCAAAGCCATTTACTCCACTTGCGTTCATCGTGCTTGTCTTACTGTTATGTCGCACAGTAATTAAGGATAAAGGCGCTTATGGCAATACTTGTCGCCGATTCGTAGAAACGAAAGACGAGAAACCAGACATTTCCGACCAGAAATCGCATCGTTACCTGTACATTTCGAGTACGTGCTTCTCTCAGAGCTGGAGAGAGGGTTTTCGACGAGAGATCAGGTGGGTTCCCCGGGTCAGGTAATATCATAGTCGCATTCTGCACGTATATGGAACTCGCTAACTAATTTCGCTAGCGTGTGTGATACTCGAAGAACAACGTTATTTCGAACAACACGTTCTGCGATATCACCGATTTATCGCATAACTTGTGCATTCTATCTCGAAATGAGATAATGAACAACACAAATATACAAAAGCAAATAGTAACAATTTGGCTGAAATATCCAAACATTTAGCCAGATACAGATCTGAAAATAATTTTATTAAACCATCAAAATAATTAGATAATTGGATAATTACGTTGGATAATTACGTCTCAAATATAATGAACGATGTTGCATAAAGTTTTGACACTCTAGCAACCGATTTGAGGGACCTAATACATAATTATCTCAATGGTAACAAAATTATTTTCAGATCTGTAGTATCTAGTTAAATTTTATTTTCAGTAAAATCCTATCCTTTTCATGAACGGAAAATAATCTACGATATATTGTAATAAAACTCTTGATCATCATTTCCTACACATTTCTCTCTCTTATTGCCTTTTCTTTTTACCAATTATTATTTTTAAATGCCAAGACGATGTACATATTTACCGCTGTTTTTCGACCAAAACCTAGTGATAAACTTGGAGTACTCATTGAAATGCTCTGCGGAAGTGAGCTGGTGGTTGGAAGTCGAGGCGGTGCTTGAAAAACGCCGTTTCAGGGTGATCGTTTCACACACTGTGGCGACGTTATCGTCGCACATTCTCACCCACCCAGTCACGCTAAAGGAAAAACTACAAGAAAAATAGGGAGAGTAAAAGAAAAAGCGCAGATATACTATTTGTCGTACAGAATAGCGGTATTCCCAAATGGAACGCGAGAGCACTCCGGTTATTAGCGCACTTAAGTGCCGACAGAGAACTTCGGTCCCTCGTGTCGTCGAAACGAGGGTGGGCGGTCGATATCCATCCGGTGTGCATTCCCCTTGCCTTCACCGATGGTCCTTCCCTCTCGCTCGTACCGCGATATGCATAATATTTACACTGCCCCCAAGTGCCAGGCGCGTCAATTTCGCCAATTTCAGATATATGTACGCGAATGCACGAGACACTCGCTGCGGCCGCAGTCTCGAGCTATGCCGTATCGATAGGGTGTCCCAGATTTTCTACACTCCGTTCTCCGTACGAATTCTCGCGTTAATCTGCAATCGGTCTTATCGTCAGTGAAAACAAGAAATCGACGGATTCTTAGATTAAAAGGGCAATTGAAAATTGCCGGGAAAATTACGCACGAAATTCGATTTAAAAATTGAGAAAAATAAGCTCTGTTCCTCGACGAATGTTAAATTGGTAAAGCGTTACTTTCAGAGAATTGTATTGTAATATTTAGTGTTAAGCTGTTTAAACTCTTAATTGAAGAAAGCTCGCTACAGAAGGTAACGCAGAATTAAATTATAAAGGGAAACCAGCTCCAAATTGATTCGTAGATAAAGGGAAGTACTGGACACCTTGTGTACGCCAGATGTACGCCGCCAAATTCCGAAATTCCCGATCCCTTCTCGAGCGAGTCGAGGCCCGGCAAACGGAGCGCGTAAATGCAAAACGAGTTTTTGAGTGTAAGTTAAGCCGCGAGCTTACGCGCTTATTTAGCCAATTATGGTTCGGCTTGCAACATCCGGCGAGCGTTGTTCGCGGTTTCGAATTTAGTTTCGCGAGAGGAATGATAACAATGTCTTTCTATTATCAAGCGCGTTTAAACACTGTTGTAAGTGCTTCTTTCTCGAACTCTGCACAAAATACCGCGCGCAACATCTATATAACATTTACATCTACAAGCATCTTTCATCCAGAAGCAAAACTTAAAAAAATTCAATATGAATTGTACAATAAATAGTAAAATTAGATTTACAAACAAGTATTATACATTAAGTAAAAATCCGCACCGAAAACAAAAAATATGTCAACATTATTTTAATCAAAAATAATTGTTAATTCAATAACCATTATAAAGAAACGAATACATCATATCCTTGTTTTGATAAAATTTTATGTATTTCATGAATGTTATTAAATTAATAAGATTATTTAAAATTGAAATTATCCTTTTGATACAACATCATTTTTATTCAGTGTAGATACTTAAATTATTCAATGTCTTTTACTGATCATAACGCGACTTTTCTTTCTTAATCCCTTTAATTTATACTTTTGATTTCTCAATATTTCCCACCGAAAAAAAGCCATCTATGATCACGATTGAGGTCTCCGTCGCGCAATCAAAACTATCGGATGAGCAAGCCCTGATCATCTCCGGCTCTCGATCCGTTTGAATGCTATCGCGTCTATAATGAGAAAAATTAAAACGGTCGAGAGAATAAAGGGGAGAACGAGATTAAAGCGCGGGAAAAAGTTTAGAGTGGGCGTGCAACGGGGAGGGGGGGGGGGACATTTGATTCCGCTCTTTCTCAATGAGTTTTCTTCGGCGATGTCGTACTCTCTTCGTAACTCGAGATAAACTTTTGGCAGGTAACGTGGGAAAAACGATAGCGCGCGTTTCTCCATGCTCCGTACGCTACATCGTCGAGTATACTCGACTGTTATTTCAGACTCTCCTCAACCCGCTTACTACTCCTCGCTCTTTCCCTGTAGTTTCAGTTCGTACTCAGATAGCGTCCCGTGATGGCAGGCGGTATCGTCTTCTCCGGTGGGCGGATGGCACGGCGCAGCGATGAACTTTATGGAAATGGTCAACATTATTTTTCCGTACACGACATCCAGCCGTCGCCGCCGCCGCCGCCGCCGCCGCCAACAGTAAACAATACGGACACGGACGATACGTCTCCGACGATAGCTGTACAGTATACACGCGTAACATCATTTTACGCATTTCGCCGTAAACAGGTCACGACAGATACGTGTATAAGGTTATCGGTCATGCCGGGCGTTCCGACCGCGAATCTTGTGATTCCGCTGTGTCACGTGGAATATCTCCTCTAGTCTCGTTGAGAAACTTCAAGATGCAATAGATATCATGAAAAATATGTCCTTTTGATTTTACGACTAGTAAGTTTGCGATGAATTATAAATGTGATCCTAAATATATGTCTGGAGTTAGTGAATTAAAAGATAATGAATTTTTTAATTTTGTTTAAACCAAATAAATTTTTGTTAAATATATATACGGGGAAACAGTTTTGCTCAAGTATCTGAAAATTTCATTATCACACAGATCAGATACAGATCTGAGAATAAATTGATTGACATAAAAATAATGTAAGACGGTAAAGAAAATGAAGATGACGCTGCGACCAGTTTTGATACTCTGGCAAATATTTTCGTCCTATCAATTATTTCGATGGATGGAAACAAAAAATTGTTTTCAGATTTGTGCCTGATCAAATTTTTAGATACTTGGACAAAACTGTTTTTTTAAGGGTCCAAGATTGTTATTGAAAAAATTAATTGATGAAATATTACGCACATCATATACTCGCAAGTTGTGGAAATTTGAAATATCCTACATAAATTGGTCTAACAAAAATGTAACTTCAACGCGCTTTATAAGATAAAACTCATCGCTCCGACGATGTGATCGATCTGACTGAGGGAAACAGCAACGAGGCGATGTGATATCATATCGTCCGCTTAAAATTTCCTTAACAAGCTACGATTTCGTCCGTTGTACGGACTTTCCCGTGCCATTGTTTCCCCGGATACTCATTGTTCCGTTCGCGAGAACGACGGAAGTAGCTCTGCGGCGTTGTCAGGGTGGCCGGGCTTCTCTTTACATCCCTCTTCTCTCCGACCTCCCCCCCCCCCCCCCCGCTGGATGTCGCATTAGCATGCGCAAAGTTAAGGGCTATCAACGTCGCGACGTCGGAGTTCTTCGTGAACAGTCAGGCCGTCTGCCTGTCACTTCCAATGATTCGCAGTTTACGATGTTTACGAAACGCGAAAGGGCCATCGCCGTGGCCAACTCTCGCCGAGGATTCGAGCCGTCGTTTCTCGTCGCCCTTAACGTGCCGCACGCTACACCCTTCCTCTCTCTCCTCCCTCCCCCCCCCATCCCTCATGCGTCCCATTCTGTCCCGATTTCCGCGTCAGGGCTTACCGGTCAAGTCGACTTAGGGAACCGGAGGAGAATCAGCGAGACGCTTTAATATTCCGGCGCGTAATCTGACGCAGATGCTGGGAAGTAAGTGCGGGATTTACGGAGTATATACCGGTGCAATCTATTCGTAAAATTAACTGCGTTGCCTCCCTCGCGCGTTCTGCTTAACGTTGGAATTTACGAGCCCGAAATAATCGATCGTTCCGCGCGCGCACCGCACACCGCCGGCAGGTGCAGCCAGTATTAATCTTCGGAATGCAAATGAAATTTAGTACCGGCCCCTCTAACGACCTACTCCCTCCCTTCCTTCCTTCCTTCCTTCCTTCCTACTTACTGCCCTTCCTTCCTATTAACGCATCTTCGATACCTTCGATGTCTTCGCCACGTCTTACAGACTCTACGCGTGTCTTATAAGAAGATCCTAATACACCTCGAGCAACGATGTCGCATCGTTCCCATTCACGTGGTTGCTACGCGACCAAAGTTCGTTGGAAAATGACGTTCGTATTACTCACGCTAAGTAGCATGACTTGGCATTGCACACGGGATCGTCTCTCAGGCGAAGCGTCCGTCGTTCTTGTGCTCGTTCTCAAGAAGGAGTCAGCGAGAGAGTGATAGAGAGAGAGAGAGAGAGAGAGAGAGAGAGAGAAATGAACAGACAGAGAGGGAAATGTCGGTTTTCCGAAGTCTCGAGGCCCGCACCTGGAAAACGCAATTAGCTACGCGTCAAGACAGCCCCAGGACTAGCACGTTGCGGACAGGCTACTGTTTATCTAATGCGCGGATCCCGAGAAGTTAAATACCCGACCCTGCGTCAGCATGCAAATTCTTCACCCTTACCTCCTGTTGTTTCGTACCTTACGAAGCCGCCTTAAGGTATTAATCCACTTGGAGTTTCTCGCCAAGTCGGGCGAAACTTAATCGAACTCATGATTAATAACAGCGACGGAAAGTTCCACCGTCAATCACGATTAACGTTGACGATCTTTAATCTGCTCAAGTATTTGCAAGCTATCCGTGCGCAAACTGTCACGAGTAGGCTCATATATCTCTTAACTTGACAATTAGGAAGTAATGTATAGGATAAACTCGGGTATTATATATGATACTATATGAAATATGATAGCTGTAATTTCTTCAATTATCAGAGGAAAGCTCCCTATTATGACATAGGCGCCTAATATGAGAGAGAGAGAGCGGCGTTTCTGCTAAACGCTATCTATTGGTCCCACCATGAATTTATTACTCTTGAGTTGAAAACTATTTAGTAGAAAATTCATTATTAGATCATGCCTGTAGTTCTCATTGCAAAATAAGATTTTAGAATTTGGATGTTTTCAAGTTTCATAGAGATGAGCATTTAAACCTTGTTTATTATTTAAAAAATAAATATTTAGCAATAAATTCTTTATGTAGTGATAGAATAAGGTCGTACTAATAGAAAAATACGGGATATGTTGAATTGTTTAATTACAGAAGTTAGATTTGATCGTAAAACCGTAAGACGTGGAAATCGTAATACGAGATACAGGATATTCCTAATATGAAATAACGCATGCTCCTATGCTATAGTGAAAATCGTTGCTAAAGTATGAATGTTATTGTACAGTAATAAAAAAGACAACCGGAATGAACGTCGAGTGCCTATATCTGTGATGCTTGATTCCAACTGCTTGAAAACGAGTAGTCTGAATATAATCTACCGCATGCTCATTTTTCGCGCACGCTGTGTTTGTTTATATTTTAGAAACATTAAATAAAGTTTTTTAATTGCAATACTGATATACTTTGCGTTTTACTGTCGATTTCTCGGGGCATCTTATATTAGGAGCATAATTTTTTGACTTTGCGATTTTCGCTCACTTTTTACATTTCTTTAATTTTCAAAAAAAAAAAAGGAATTTGAATTAAATTTTACGTAACGTTATCTTAAAGCTTATTAAATTCCCTTCAAAATGACCTATTACTTTTTTTAATTCTGCCTATAGACTTCTAGAATTTACCCAAAATCAACTCGGTATATCTCATAATAGAGACCTGTCCTCTACTATTAACAGAATATTTTTGTAATCATTCTAAAAGCCTATGGCCATCTTTTCCATATGGCCATCTAAACCGAGTTTACCTTTCCTACATTCTACGGCGACTTATATTTTCATCGAAAATAAAAATCTATTTTTAATAAGAGCTTATTTGTGTCGGTCATCATCTGGAGGCTTTCAAGATGTTTGTGTACAATGCTTACATCATAAATATTTGCGCATCAAGTAGCCTTATCATCGGGACAACGTATGCATTATTGCGACGAGCTACCGAGCAAACACTCCACGAATTTCTTAAACGCCGTTTAAAATTGTAACGAATCTTCTCCCTGGACGCCGACTTGCCGCCCTGTGCTAAAAGTCGCTGAAAATTTAATTTCGAGATTGTTGCGCAAAGTTTACGCTCCAGCTGCGTCCATCAGCTGGTAAATTATGCAAACGCATCGTGCACCTCGCGGAAACACGATCCCTCTCCGCCCTATCCCTCTGGTTTCTTTCGGAAGAGGTCGATCTTCGACTTCCGCCGCAACGAGCGGCGGTCGCCTTGTAACGAACTCCTCCGCCGAGGCGAGGTGAGGTGAGGTCGAGAAGTTACCTTCCTTCACCCCCGAACCGCGATATCGACGTTCTCGGCACAGCAAAAATGATCATAAATTGAGCTCCGCGTTATCCGACGTGCACTCTCGTAAGTGTATGCCGGCAGCTCGTTGAATTATGCAAATACATTGGACTTTGACAAACTGCATCTCGACATGTCGGCGCTGAACGGAGCGGGCTCGGCACGCGGAGCTTTCGTACGGGAGTACCGAGTGAAATCAGTCATAGTATTTGTTAAGCCAGAGAACAAACGTATTTAGTAAAAACCGATGTCGCTTTAGAAATCGGCTTTTCAATAAGAGCTAACTGACCGACATTGGTTTTTATTAAAACAAATGTCAGTCGGGGTTTATTCAACAAAAGGAAGAAGACAACGAGATGATAAATGTGATAATTCAGTAATGCGTTACTGAACTAACACTATTAAAACACCATTAAAACACGTTGTTTCACAACCATTACACGGTCCTTGAATAGCATACTCTACTCTCTGTATCGTCGCATTACCCCTCGAAACGCGATCGCGTCGACACTAACAGACGCGAAACGCGATCATTCTCTACGGTACAATTGCTATTGACCAGTTGACAATTAACTAATCTTACGTTACTAACAATTCGTGTATTAAGACAGCCATCATTTACACGAAAAAGATCACAGAACACCTTTCGCTGAAATATTCAAATATTTAGCTAGATTCAGATTTGAAAGTAATATCATTGAACCGTCAAAATAAATATATAAAACGCTAAAACTTGTTACTAGAGTATCAAGTCACTTTTTGTAATATTGTTCATCATATTTGAGCTACTTACTTCGATAGTCCAAAAATTTTTCAGATCTGTATCTATTTAAATTATTTAATTAATTAAAATTTTAGTTAATTAAATAAGTACGAATACATATAAATTTCCACATGAAATATTACTACGTCGTTATTCTCATTAGTACTTTTTTTTATTGTTGTTTTAATTATATTTTAATATCGAAAGTCCTTATTATTTTCTCTTTTAAATTGTTTAATATTTCAGCAAAAGGTGTTCTTTCCACGTAGAAGCAAATATTTCACGTGATTTTATTTGATCGACATGGGAATCTAAGTGAAAAGGAATAAAATTTACAAATTATTTTATAATATTTACGAGCAATAAGTCTTTTAACTTTCAACATAAATCCATACTTGGATTTAAGTGTATCTCATATCGCTCTTTGAACTCTTCACCGATTGCAAATTGAGAACGCGAATCGCTAACTGGTAAAATTGAAAAAAAAGAGAACGATATCGATTGTTTACTAATATGCTATCGTGTATATCGTGGGATTGCGCGTCGCGTACGGTTAAAGTCGGAAGTGTTATAAGTGTCGCGCGATCATTGTATTCGAATGATTAAAGCGCGCGCGTAATTAACAATGTTTTCGCGAAGCCCCGGAATATGTGTAAGATTTATTGTGCACGCGAGGAAGTGCATACACAGATACATACATACGTAAGTACACATAAAACTCATTATACCGATGCGTCATTTATTGACACATTTTAATGTTTTATTATCCGACAGAATACTAATTGCGAGATACACCAGTCGCCTCAAATTTATAGCACAAATTTTTACGAACATAGATAAAAAAATAATAGGAAATATTTCGTTGGGAGAGTAAAAGGGCGATAAAGGGTAAAAAGCGATAAATAAACATGATGTAGTGATTTTTATAAAAGAGAAATGGTCTCCACATATCTGATGTAAATGCTTGTCGATCGATTGATATTTTGATTTTATGCCGCTCGAAAATACAGAAATAAATTATTGTGAAATAAATTATTCTTTGTATTAAAGAATTTGTAATAAATTATCTTAGAATTAATGAATCATATAATCGGTAATTCAGATGTTTGTTATTTAAACATATTTTTAAAAATCTGTAAGGAATTACAAACACAATTAATATACGGATATACAAAAAACAATTGGCAAAAGCTGGATACAAATCTGGAAAATAATTTTGCTGGATCATCCAAATAATTTTATAAAATGCTCAAACTAAAAGTTGCTAGAGTATAAAAATATTTTAATATTATTATTATTTTCCTATATATAATAATTATTTTTATGATTCAAATTATTTTCAGATCTAGTTTTTTTGATATTCCGGTAAAACAGTTCTTTCCGTGTAAAAATATACATGTAAAATATGAAATCTGTTATCTACATGTATCTTTAAATATCTATTAGGCATCACAAACGCGATTAATATATGGAAATACAAACAACAATTTTACTGAAGTATCTAAAAATTTAGATATAAACAGTTTTATTGGACCATCACAATAATTATGCAGAGAGTGCCCAAACTGGTTGCTAAAATATCCAAATTTTTTGCAGCATTATGCCTGAGTGTCTTACATAATTATTTTGATGAGCCAATAAAATTATTTTCGGATCTAGCTTTTCTCAACACTCCAGACTCCAGATTCTCTTCGTTTCTAAGAATCCGTACACGTGTAAAATATGAAATCAGTTGCGTTCTGGAATTAGAGCATAATAATAATCGTGGAAGATTTATCGCCGACTTCTGGTCGCCGAATACTCGCGCGGTGTATACTCTCGCGGCGCGGCGTGGCGCGAGAGCATGATTAATATGCAAATGAGCTGCGTCTTGACAAACGGCGGCACTGTACGCAGCAAGTTATCGACTCACGCCTACATTACAAACACTTACGACGAGACGAAAGTATGCGCGTGAGTGCTTTAGCGTCGCGCATAAATAAGATTACGAATTTAACGGTTAGCCTCGTGTGCGATGTATTGCATTAGCCGATAGGCATTCGCGCGTGCAGGATTATGCAGACACGCGTCGAGCCGCTATGAATTACGCAGGCATACGGGTAATGCACACACAGGTGAGAAAGAGAGAGAGAGAGAGAGAGAGAGAGAGGGAGAAAGAAATTAAAACGACACTTAGCGGTTCGCATCTGTCACGCAAATGGGAATTGTCGCTTTAAAGTTTAGCTTCGACTTTATTACCTAATGGATACGCGCATAATTATTCGGCGCGCGCGGCAATTATGCAAATGCATCGCGCTTTGACAAACTACTCCTTGGCGCGTCGCCGCTAATGGAGTACCTGGCGGCTTAAAGCCTCAATAACGTCATCTTCTCTCTCCTGCCGCTATCGTCGTCGTCGTCGTCGTCGTCGTCGTTGTACTACCGCCAGAGGTGAGATCGAACGAGATTTCTCTCCTCTTCGCGCGCGTCAACAACGCTTCAGAAGACGTCTCTCTCCTCGCGCTCTGTACATTTCGCCGCCGATCCGCCACTTGTCGCGCGAAACACGCAAGGTCGCCGCGGTATTATGAATGGTGTAATCGTTGCAGTTTCGCATAGAAATTGCCCGGCCCGGAGCCCGGGTGCCGGGGATCAAGATAACCGGCGGAGAGCCACGCGATAGCGAATAAGAGCGATGCTTATAAAGTATTCATAAGCCCTCGACGCGGGGTTATAGCCGGGACCCACGGGCTTTATACTTCGCAATGTATTTTCGATATCTCCTCGCCGTCGTCGCCGCTGGCGCTGCTTTTAACTTACTTTACGCTTTTCGCGAGTTTGATGGAAAACTCACGTTTTTGTCGGCTGGCAAAGCTTAATCTTCGTATGCGGTAAATTTTGCCTCTTTTTGCGAGTCGCAATATTATACTGGCTCGCTCGGACGTCTCGATAGCTTATGCGCTGTAAAAGAGTCGAAATTATTCCCACGAGACCTGAAGTAGTAGCGATCAAGGATCAATTTATCATCGGTTTGAACGGTACTGAAGATTAGCCAGGAAGTCGCTCTGCAAAATTACAGTCTCATTTGCCTCTTGAAAATTTGTCAGTGCTAGCAAACGATTGTAAGATATACAATAATCATTTACATACAACATATCAAATCTTTATTTTCTCTTTGCTAGCATGATTAATCAGTCTTAGGAAAGTCTTTCGATCGTTCTTTAAAATTATAACCTCATTTGCTTCCTGAAAACTTGCGAGTCAAACAAGCATTTGTAAAATATTTACAATTATCATCTACACATCAAATCTTCATCTTCTGCTTGTTCGGAGAATTAAACAGAAAGTCTTTCGATCTTTCTTCAAAATTACTTCATTCGCTTCTTGAAAAATTTGCGAGTCAAACAAGCGTATCAAGCAATTGTAAAATATACACACACACACACACACAGTAATCATCTACATATCAAATCTTCATTTTCCTTTTGTTTAGAGGATTAACGATAAGTCTTTCGATCGCAAAATTGAGTGCTTGCAAGCAATTGTAAAATATAGGACAATTATTTACTTCTTCCTTTTCACTTTGCTCGCGTTATGTTTCCTCCATGACAGCAGCTAACATTATATTGGTTTCAATCCTTTTACGGCTACTACGGCTCTGTACTCTTGCAGGTCTGAGCTCTGAGTCTTCTGAGAATTCGTGCAACGCGAATATTAATGTGCGCGCGTACGCGCACGAAGCGGAAGGAACATCCAGGAATCTATTTCCTCGCCTCATGCATGATTCATCCATTCCACTTTATTGACGTCACGGTTTAATGCCTCGCACGCGCGCAAAAAAAAATTATTTCTCGTCGTAATTGAGGCACTTCGAACGATTTGTCGAGGAAAGAGTTTTATTAGTGTGACTCGAGATGACTCGAGAGGGGCCTAATCGGGGTTAACACGGTTCAGCGTTTGACGTTGCGCTGTCTACAGAACGGTTTACGCGCTGGTTTATACCGTCGCGAGTGCATCCTCGCGCGTAAATGCGCATTTACGCGTGTAGTCACGTAGAATAAACGGCGACGCGCAACGGCGTACAAATGTCGCGACTTTGGAGAACTTGCGTTCAGGCATAGACGAAATTACTGTGTTCCATATAAGCAAATTATTGCGCCGGAGCGTAATTGAAATTCATTACGTGGTTCGCGCGCGTTCCGGTTATTTCCCCGGCGGCGAATTCGCTTCCGCCGCTGCGTAGCTTAACACGAGGGAATTTTGCGACAGCCACCCGGAACAAAAGCGTCGATAAACAATTAATAAACGAAAAAAGTTCCACGGCGATACGGTGGTTCTGTACGATAAGCGTAGAATAGTGGCGCCATACGCAACGTGTTATTCGATATTTCAATTTAAATTACGTTGTTGAAGAATTTTTTAATTAATGAATTTTCAATAAGTAGATAATTAGTAATAAGATAACTGCCCTTATCACTGCATCTATTCCTATTTATAGTGTTGTGTTTAAATAAGTCATATAAAGAAAAGTAGCACAAATAAATGAGAAAAAATGTTTTTTTATTAAATTATAAGTTATTAATGTGTGTGTTGTGTGTGTGTACGCGATAATGCTAAAGGTAATCTTCTATTTTTTAACTATTCAAATATAATAAACATTTTTCGAAAGATACACAATTTAGGGGAATTTATGTGAGTCCAGTATATAATATCGCAAGATTTAAGTTTGTCCCTATTAATGTGCCCTGTATTGAAGTTGAGAGCGTTGTGTTGTGAGTATACATTGAAATTGTAAGTATAATTAAAATGATGATTTATACAATATTAACGCGAGCAATTAACTTACATCTATTATCTGTTTTAGCAACTATATGTTAAAATGAGTCAAATAGGCACAAATAGGCGCGAATAGGCACAAATTGGTGTACATTAATAGAGCCAAAAACATTTCTTTAAATCAAAAACATTACCAAATGTTAACATTTTTCAGATAAACAAATAATATAAGAAAAAGAAATATCGAAAAACCGATTTTGATTTCAAGCAGACAAAAAACAATTAAAATTGCAATTTAATAATTAAGTAATGAGCAAGTTTGGACTTAAATTAATAGGGACGGTTACCCTGTTGTGTTTCTCTGATCACATTATTACCAGGCTTCGCTTTCGCGGTTGCTTAATTCAAAGTTTCAATCCCACGACGCCTATATATTGCATAAATTGTGCTGCCATCGAAGTTGGTAAATTCGACAATCTTCATTCGACAATCTCGATTCGCGAGAGAAACAGGTTATTTCTCCTCATATGTGAAATTTATTCGTAGCAACACAACGCATGTAATGCGTTCGTTTCTCATACCATTTCCCGCAATGCATATCTCTGGGATGCTCGTCGCGCTTCGGGACGGCTGCTAGTCGGTTCGTACATGCGCCATTGTCCTGCTTGCATACCGTCGAAAATCCTCCACTTAGTGGAACGTGGATCCAGCGTATCTCCGGAAAAGCCTTGAAGTCAGATAACTTTTGTCCGCGCGACTTCACCCGACGCGGCTGCGCGGCGCGACGTGCCGAGCTAAAGGAACTTAAGTGAAGCGGACAAAATAAACGCGACCCGCTATATACGTATATACGTCCAAGATTGAGGCGCTATTTAAGTGTGAATATAAAATTTTTACCGGCTCAGTGAGTCGATTGTCGCTGAAAGACGTCGGCAGGCGAAGTCCGACAGCGCGCGACTTGACGTTTCCATTCCTCTTGGGAACGAAGGAAGATAGCGGACTCGAACTTGCGAAACGTGAAAACCCGTGCGCTCGTGCTCTTTTTGTTTCGTCGTTCGTGTCAAGAGAGGGAAAGGCGCCGTTAAAAAATGCAAGCCTAGAGACAACGGTGCTAGTTTCGGCGCGATTTCGTGTTCAATTTTTCATTCATGACTCTTCGCCTGGAATTAACATCGATCGAAAATTCAAGGAAACACCATTAGCGAAGAAACGAAAGTTGCTCGGTGCAGCTCTGTTTCCGATCGCAAGATATTGATCAAGCTATAGAGAAAGGGAGAGATGTATAGATAAATAGATCGCCGTTAGATATGAAACCAGCAATGATAACCCAATTTTTTACGTAACATTTTGTTATTTTTAACTTCCATGAGCGTCAAAATGTAAATTAATCTCTTTCTGTGAGTAGTTTCAAAGTAAATATCGTCCATATTAACGTAGACATTTAAATAACAAACTAAATTTGAGTTAAATTTAATACATTTTCTTGAGTTTAACTCCTGTTTTAGTCAAATTAACGACATACTGGGTAGAAACAATGGAGACCTATAAAAGTGATTAAAAATAATTCTAATTATGAGTATAATTTGACATTCTGAATGTAAAAGCACTTACTCATATTCTAGGGCAAGCTCTAAAAATGTACAGGTATACAAAAAGAAGGAAATAAACAAAGAAACAAAGAAAAAAGTACAATAGTAAAAATATATTATATAATAGTAATAAAAATAGAGATTTTATTGCCTGACAGACAATAGTTGATCGATCGCCTTTTACATCGCGCGAAGAATCGCGGGAAATTGCGGGAATGCGCGGTAGCCCCGAAGTGTGACTTTCGAATGGAAAACTTGCAAACCATGCGGAATTTTCAAGTAGATAACGTATTTTCCGTACTAGAATTTCGCACTTTGCAGAATATCCAAAGGGCTTTTTGCATATCGCAATGAGTTTGTCTAAATTGTGAAAATGCAATGAGAATCTCGATTAATTTTTTTTTTTTTTTTTTTTCAAATTCAGGTTCAATAACCGAAAGAATCTCTCGTGAAAATTTCGTGCGATGGGAGACGCGCTATTCAAAGAATCGATTGATTTAACGAGACACCATCAACGGTTTGATCTCCTGTGGTTTAATTAGATTCATGTTAAACACGCGGCGAATCGATAAACGAAAAACGAAGCGCGTTATTATGCTCTCACCGCTGTCGAAAAGCAATACATTCCGAATATGCTGCTACAAGAGAACCCAGGGGGAGGAAACGGCAATAACAAGAAAAATATACGGTTGGCAGTGCGGTGAAATAACGGCGAGAACGGGAAACAGTATATAGTGCCTCGGCAAAAATTTTAAAGCCCCTTTGAAGCTAATGGCTCGTACTTTACCGGATTAATGCCAAGGGTCTCGAGAGCGAGATTTGTTTTGGCGCTTTCGGTTTTAGTTAAAGAGCGCCCCTGGCACCTGTCAGCTCGATACGTGGTATATACAATATATCTACGTATACAGGCACACAAATTGCTCAGATTCTATTCGCTTCTGGAATCGCGGAAAGTTCTCTCCTTCCCTCCCTCTCTCTCTCTCTCTCTCTCTCTCTCTCTCTCTCTCTCTCTCTCTCTCTCTCTCGACTTCGGCATTGGCACCGGTCGTAGTTTCGACTGTTATACGTAGCCGAGAGCAACAATGGGACGTATTGTTGTATCGAGCTAAACGTCGAAACTTCTCTTTAAACATCGTCATTACATTTACTCGCGTTTCGCGCAGATTCCCACCCCGGTCCATCCTTCAGTCTCTACCACCCCTATCTCTTTGCTTCCCTTCGAAACTTTTCGAAGCACTTCCACATTGAAGCCCGCGCGAATAAGCACTGGGCGAGGGAAGCGGGACCGCATCTCACTCCACCGATCGATCGGTACATTAACGACTCGTAAATTTTGATACACGTATAAATAGTTTCCAAGGCAGTCTCATATTTTCGCGTCTCCAACGTCACGCCGCTGCACCGTCGCGTCGGAAAGATCGTTCAAGATACTTCATATATATACTTGACTCCTTTATTCTATCGGAGACATTTCCACGCTTCTTTTCCTCGTCTTCGTGCCACTCTTTTTCGAAAAAGTTCTTACCACTCATCATGAGCGTAGCTAGGCGGTCCCCTCCTTAAATCTTAAAAAAGAACGAAGTAATTTTAAACCAGCTTAAATGAACTATACTTAACGAGTATTCACAAGAAATTAATTTTAGAAAGGAAGAAAGAATTGGAGATAAAAATTATAAAAAAATTTTTCCTGAGAATCCAAGATAGTTATATTAAACTTAAGTTTTTATTTTAATTCGAAGAATCAGTTTACAATTTAATAAAAGAAAGATAAAGCAATTAATAAATTAAATAGTATAAATTTGTCATTTACCTGTCGGTAATTAATTAAAAATAATAATATAAAATAAAACAAGTTCAACAATGATCCATACCCTCGATGACCCTTCCCCCTCCAGATTTAAAAGTTTCAATAGGTATGTGCAATTTTTTAAATGCATTACGATTACGATCTTCCTTCACTGAACGCGATATATCGCATCGCGATTTTTATGTGTGTGTATTATACATTAATGTTTAACTGCTCATTTTTGTCACATTAAAACTCTTTGATAAATTCAAAGCAGTGACAGCTGATCAAATAATAAAAAATCTTAATTGTTAGAATGCAATAAATACGAAAGCAACTATTTTTTAGTATAATAACATTGAAAAATCCCTAATAAAATTTGGAATACGTTTTCAAAGAAAAAATACTTCACGAAACAGAAAATTATATCAGTTTTTTATAGCGCGTTAATATTCGAATTGTTTGTATGACTTAAAAGAATCCAAAAACAAATACAGAATATCAATCACCATTTTAAATCGCATGCGTTTCAAGAAAAGAAAATCACGCTAATGTGCTTGCGATATATCGCGAAATCGCATATCTCTAATTTTGTCTTCAATTTAGTCCCTTCCCTCTTCCAAAATAAAATTCTGTCTACGTCCATGGCGCCGATAATGGTTTTTCGCGCTTCTTCCATCTTCATTTTTCGTGCGCAGTAAAAAAGTATTATAGGCGAGTGCGATCGTCACATCTCGGTAAACATTCCCGCCCTCGTTCATCGTGATCTCGAACAATGTGTACAGTTCGAAATGGAATCAGGAATGAACGAACGACAGTTGTAAATGCCTTTGCTTTTTCACCGTGTCGCCTCAAGTACGGTCTGCACAATTTCTCGCTTGCTGACCGACAACGCAATATTACCGTAAACGTAATACAGCGCCGTAGTATGTTGAACGCGTAGCCGACATCAGAAACAAGTTGCAAGTTAATTTCGCGAGGGAAAACAAAGTTAACAATTTCAATGATAATAAACGTCGCAATATTCAGACGCTGGAAACAACCGCATCACATCCGAAGATCCCTGATGAATATCTTTGAATTGAAATTATTCATTCTCACTTGCCTTGCTTCTTTCAATTAGAAAACGAAAAATTTAGGAGATTTAGAAAAAAAGGCGTGAAAAAAAAGACGAATATTTATGTTTATTTTCACTGGAAAGAAATTAAATTGTCAAATTAGAAGGAAAAATAGACGTATCGATCGCGTTTATTAGCGAATACTCAGGAAATATCTGCACGTAACAAGCGAACAATACCGAAATCAATTCGCCGGTGCTTGCTGATATTCCGATATGTATCAATCGTCGTTCCGATATGTATATATACTCAATAGCAGCCCAGCAAGCCGCAACAGATGCCTGATTGTGGTTTCGTGTCACTTACACGTCGGTTAGCAGTGACGGCCGGTTATAATTCACGAGATCCCCTCCGCCCGTGAAAGGTTCTTTATTAACGGTACTACCCACCCTTCTCTCGCCGAAAGCAACCCCCTCCCTCCCCCCCCACCATTGCTTCTCCCTACCCGTCATCCCCACATTTCGCCACTCTACCTGTCACGCTTCGTGTAATGCGAATTTGATTGTCGAACGCATTCTCGATATTGCAGCCCCATTCATCTCGCGTCGGCGACTCCACGCCGTCGAAACGAGCTCAACGTCGAAAGTACTTTGTACGCTGAAACTACCACCAGACTGGTAGGGCGCGACCGCGCGACCGTGATGGCGTTACTAAAATTCCCTTCAAAGCAACGAGGCGTCGAGTGTCCAACACCATTGAGCGCAATCGTCGATAATCGAATCGCGTGAGACGCGAGAGTAATCGCGAAAGATTATGGAATTAATTAAGGCTGTTATCCTTCTCTATTTCCCTATCTTATTCGGCTCATTGGTTGGGCTGTAGCCCGCATGGATTCGAGAACGATAATTAAAATATTTTGTGAGAGGGTATTTTATAAAATGCTTCATATTTCATTCTTGTGTCTCGATGAGAGGCGGTGATTTTTATTTCATTAAGACTTGCGATTAACCCTTGCGATTGTGACCCTTGATTGATACGTGATTGTGACACTCGTGTCCTGCGCATTTTCTTCCTTTGAAATACCAGGAGTACTTCACTGTTCGATATCAAAGGAACCAGCTCTTGAGTTGATAACATTTTGTTATTTTTAACTTGCATGTGTGTGTCAAAATGTAAATTAATCCATGTCTGTGGTTAATTTCAAATTTAACAATGCCCACATCAACGTATGCACTTATAAATAATAAACTACATTCGAGTCAAATTTAATACACCTCCTTGAAATAATGTTTAACTCCATTGTTTTAGTTAATGAAATATTCACTAGAAACAGTGACGAGCTATTGAAATGATTAAAAATTCAAATTGGATACAATTTGGCATTACGAGTTCAAAAATGTTGGCTAAATAATAGTATCTATTTTTTCCTGCTTTGTAAATACACTTTACAAATAATTTCTAAAAATGTTAAAGTAAGCGTGAGAATCTGTAGTAAGTGTAAGTGTAGGAAAGAACCGGAAAATCATCGTGTACTCAGGGTTGAGCCATGCACGTTATAAAAATCTTTTCCTACTTTACGGAGAACAGTGTCAATTAACGTGTCGAAATAGATGAATATGTATTAACGCTTAGAATCATTTAAAATCAATCACTGTGAAATTTGACTTTCCGACCGGAAGGCGAAGAGATAGGGTTCCCCACTTTTTCGAGTCTATAAATTTTGCGTGACAAGCAAGCAGTACGCGTCGACTCCATCGATGCAGAAACACGTGCTATTTTTCTCCTTGGAGAAAAATTTAAATAATTCGCCGATCGGCAACGTCCGCGCTGCCGTACAGCGGGCGCGTTCATCCGGAAGACTTTAATTTCGTTGTCGCGGCAATATGATTTTACCAGGCGTGGAATAAATTTCGTGCTGTGCGAGAACTGAATCGCGGCGATAAAGTCGGTAAAAGAGAGATTTGTATCGACGCGAGGGGACGCGAGCTACGTGATTTGTTTGAAATTTTCGTAATAATGTCGCGTTGCGCATTACGCGCCATGCGAACGAAATGGAAAAAAGGAACAGAAGCAGAGAAGTGTTTCGCGAGACATTCTCTCTCTCTCTCTCTCTCTCTCTCTCTCTCTCTCCGTCTCTCTTCTTCTCTGCAAAGAAATAAATCTAGACTCGTGCCGCATCCGTAATGCGAAAAAGCTCGCGATACGATTTCATTACGATTACTCGTGTATACATGGTCGGCGTCGTGAAAAACGCTAGATAAGGCCATTAACGTGATACGGATTTGAAAAAAAAAAATAGAAAAATTCAGACTCTGCGTATTCCGAGAATCCCTATCAATTAAATCGCGTCGTACATTGTATTGGGTTTTGCGGTGCAGTCTCTTGAATACAGAATACGGTCGTTCGCCTTGTTTTCAGCGACTCGCTGGATTTCTGCGATACTTATCCGGAATCTGCGACGAGGACGGAAAAGGAAGGAGAGAAGGAGGATGGACAGATTAAAGTGCATTTTTATTCGTCGCATATCGACCATGCCGGATGCGGATTAATCTATGGTAAAATATTACGCCATTCGCGCAGTTTTAGAATTCCGAATGCGGATGCCGGGTACCTCGGGAAAGCGGGAAATAATGGTCGACGTAGCAATAAATAAATGATCATGCATTCACCTCCGGTCAATGAGTGCAGGCCAAATATTTATGGGAGCGCTCCTGCGATATCAGATAAATAGGCGCAATAAGGGGGTCGTTTAATTTACTCCCAATAAAATTCGAGTGGTCCTTTTCCCTCCGGAGCTGTCGCGTTGAGTCGATTTCAAACATAAATTCGTCGTGCGAAACCAACAGCCGTTATCGCGCTGATGAGAAACGCTTCCTTCTCGATCTCTCGCGCTTAATAATCTTGCCGCCGATACCCAACAATGACCCGGCCTCGTCGTTTTAATCGCCGCGATCGAAGTGATCGATCGCCGCTACTGCGATTTCACGGCTCGCGAAAATGTGTCGCGAAAATGTTTCGCGGAAAAAATATGCACGGGAAACGATGAGTGGACCAATCCCGATGACGACGACAGATGATCCTGGATTGACGACCTGTCTGTCTCGCCTACCTCATAATTTGCAATATTTGCACACACAGGGTGTCCCAGAATCAACGAATCTAACTGCATTGACAGATTCTTCGAAAACATGCTCTCTTAATCTTCCGCTTTTTTTTTAAATTAATTTTTAATCTTTCGTCAACAATATAGGGATCTTCGAGAAATAGAAGAAATTTTTTATTATTCCGGGTTAATACACAAATTTTATATAGAAAAAAATTTTGGTACACTTGTCAAAGTTTTAATAACGAGTTTTTGCCATCATAAAAGTGATTATACACTGAGAGAAAAGTATTTGACACTATAATATTGCATGGTAAAATAATTAGGAGCTTTTTTATGATGACTCCATTTTTACAGTTATTATACTATAAAAAATGTTAGTAATAATATTCATATATAAAGTTTTGTCAAACATGAAAAAATGTACTATAAATTACTATAATTATAAATATTAATATAATAAAATATCAAGATATAAATAAAATAAACATTTTTATTTATTAAATGCTGTCACAATTACAGTGTAAATATAACTATTTCCTTAAATTTATTTTCTACGTGGTAATAATAATCAAAAAATATGTTACGAAAAAATACAGCTTCTCAAGCAGTGTGTAATGATTATTATTAATGGTACTATATATTCGCATGTTAAAACAAATACATATAAATATATAATTGTCCCAAAAAATAATTACAAATTATATTTAAATTATGGCAATTGCAACATTTTTTCTCTCAGTGTATTTTATTCATTTTTTACAAAATTAAATTTATCTACCGAAAGTTAATCGATGGTATCTTTAAAGGTCCCAATTGCCGGCGGAAGGTTAACGTCAAGACGACATGTAATTTATCGTATCCCTTTTCACACGGAATAATGCGAATCCATTTTTCGCATTCTTTTTGCCTAAAGCTTTGCCTAATTAGTTTTCTCTTTGATATTCATTAATAATTTTAGTTCATCGAAATTGTACTGGTATCAATACTGTGTTGATAAACAGCGACCGTCATGCTTGGAACAGGAAGGAAGCATAATTGCGACCAGCTGTTTACTCATGTAAATTGCTTTGCCCGCGCCCCAAGGACGACAACAGAACGACGACGGAAGAAAGGAGAACGATGAAGGAGAGACGATTTTAATTGCACATCGTAGCTCCGTCGTCTCCTTTTCTGCGCGAAAGTAATATGCGTCGGACTGTGCGGAATTGGAAAACGAACGAGTAAATAAATGCAAGCGCGTATAGAACACACATACGTCCGTTATAAAAATGCGCCAGCTATCGGGGAACAATGCTTGATAAGACAACTGCTTAAAAGACGACTTCATATTTGCGTAGTAATATATATTTATATAATGTCATTGGAATGTAATTTTGATATTTTTACAAAAACATAAAAATCCCCAGTGTGCATGTATAGCATATAATTTATGTTTATATTAAAATACACATAAAATTCAAAACGAACGTACAATAAATGTACAATAAATACTCTCTAAAGTCTTGAATATTATTTTAATATAATGTTATTGGAATGTGATTTTTATTTTACACAAAAATAAAAAAATCTTACGTGTGCGTTTATGTGCGTATAATAGCATAATTTTTTTTTTTTATGTTAATGCACATAATTCAAAATAGATATAGTAAATGTACTTTCTAAATTCTTTAGAGTGGACTCTCGCTCTGAAGAGTAAAAATTATGCCAATCTTGAAAAAGAGTGACTCAGTTTTCGATCTTTAAGATTTAAAAATTTCACTCTTCAGACACTCACAATTTACTTTAAAAGTTTTGAGGAGTAATATATAAAATCAAGGATCTAATTAAGTATTTTTTAAGATGCGTTGTAAAATAATTCATCAAATGATACGGTAGCAATTCGCATGGTATAAATCTATCTGCACTCAGTTCGTCGAGTAATCTCGATCAGATGTATCTTCGTTAATTCGCGTCTTACAAGGACGTCGTTTTCTCCGCTCATCGTCGTCGCCATCGACGTCGAAGACGAAGCTGTCGATGCGGTCGGATAAAGTATCGCGACGCCGAATATACGGCCGGGAGATTGCAGGCTTAACCGGAAGGCGAGCGACTGGGAAAAACTGGCTTTGGATTTACGCCTGTCGCCAATCCCACGGATATATACGCAATGCCATCGATGCCCGTCGTCTTATCGCACCTCGGAGGTTCGTGGCAGTATCGTCGATGAAATCGTAAAAGAGCGAGCGAGAGAAGACTCGGGAAAACTCTCTGCAGCCGTTCCACTTTCCCGAATTTTACAACTCGCGTCGCGGGAGAGCGCGCGTGGTCCGCCATTAATTCAAGAGGATACTTGATCCAAAATTGGCTTCTTATCGTCCAATTCTCACTGTCTACTTTAGCGAGCTCACTCTAAACGATGAGTACCGAGGACCACAGAGCGGTAGCAAAGAGCAGAGAAAAGGAAGAGTGACTTATAGTCGGCCGCGACTCGCGCTTCATACGTTCGTACCCCCTCAATGTTTCCACGTACTCGCATTTTATAAACCGACCGTAGGAAGGAGGAGGAAGTGGAGACACGCAATGTACCATATACGAGAACTTCAAGAGCGAGCCCAGTAAAAAAGCTTTCAAAGAGCTTCTCAGTTCTTGATAAGCGTGGACCTCCATTACTCGCATACGTATATTAAATAATATCCTTTTTCGTCGATTTTTCCACTTTAACCGTCGCTCGCTCCCGTGTATATATATATATATATATATATATATATATGTATATAGATCGTATTCGAGCTTTCCTTTTTTTGAAGAGAGATTTGTCCGTTTCTTGTCGCTAATGGCACGTCTCAGTGAAAGCTCGTCTCGTGTTTCGCTGCCGATAACTTTCAAAGCTAGCTCGTGACTAAAAATCGATCGAAAGATAGGAACCACTTGCGCGTTACATCCGCCCGTCAAAAACGCGTAGGCAGACACGCGTGTCAAACACTTTCTTACGTAACTTCAGTATTGGACTGCTGTTTCACCGCGAAAAGGGCTCGTCGGAATTCTTTGTGACGTTGCGCGAAAAGTTTGGCTGGTCTGTTATCCCGCGCGACCAAAACAATCCCTGTTGTCGAAAGGCGTTATCCCTGTCGAGTCTTTGTGCGTGATCAGAAAGTGAAAGAGGTGCGCTTCACTGCCGACTTTAATCTCTATTATACTCGGAACGATGATTGCCTGTACACGACGAGGATGGAATCCGGCCTTTTATATATACTGATAACAATACGCTTTAAATAAGGAATTCCTTTGATTATTTCGCCACTTAATATGAAATTCATGCACAGAAAGCAATCTTATCTTCCATAATATATATGCAAATATTTTCTTTTCAATTTTTTTATCTGGATCATAATTGCCTTTTATTTCAAAATAAAGCGATGAAAGTAAAATTTTTCAATTACTTCTCAATTACTTGACATTTTTTATTTTGTATAATTATGTAAAATTCACTGAAGATAACCACATTAAAAGTCAAAACGTTTTGAAACTATTCAAAATTATTTTACACCGCGACTTTGGCTTATAACAACTACCGAAAACTATTTAGCTTGATTTAAATAGCTCATTTTTTTTGTACATACTTGAATCTGTCTTCGTTAGAGTCTTTTTTGAATTATTAATTTTTCATTTGTAGTATTTTTAATTTTTAATGGTATTTTTAGTATTTTTAATGGAGGGATCTGGCTCAGGGACGGGAACAGTGGCGGGATTTGGTATTTGCGGCAATGAGCTTTCGAGTTCCTAACGCCTAATAATAATAATAATAATAATAATAGTATTTTTAATTTCGTTGGATTTGAAATTATTTTAACAAAATAGAGCGGGCGAATCCATCAAACTGTTTCGATTAAAATAAAGTGATAGTGGAACATGAGATTGAATCGGATGAACCGTGAATGTATATATCAGCTTGATCCCATCCCTAACGACGATGAGAGACCAATCGGATGTCCAGACGAAATTCGCGCGCGTTCGTGACTGACCAATATATAGAAAACGTAAGCTTTCCCGTTCGGTCAACGACCGTCATTCCGATGTGCGGCCGCACCAAAACCTCGGGGGCGGATATCGTTGACGACAGCCTGCAATCAACAAGAACGCCGCACAACAACGTTGCACCACACTGTGACGCACGCGCGTGGACATCGCCGCTCGCCTGCCTGACACGAGCCAAATTAATCACGAGCGCAAGGCGGGATCAATTAATGCGCCGTGGATATCGAGCGATCATGGCCGAAAGAATCCTCACGAGGACAAAGGGTATTCCGGCGACGCCGACGCGCTCGCCTCGTGCGACGCTTTGTGCATTTGTGATGAAAGAGCGGAAATGGCTTAACCCAGCCAGTGATAATTTATAAATGACGGCATGTGTGGAACAGAGAGGAGATCCAAGAGGAGCGGAATGAAGCGAAGATTACGTCGTTTCCGAACAAATAAGTAGCGCGCCAAATAACCGGGAAAGGTTCACTCGCTCTGTGACACTTTGCTTATGCATTTATTGCTTATGATTAAAGAACAGAGATCGTTTGACCCCGAGGGACAATTTGAACGGTGATAATCGCGCACCACGATGGTCACACGATTATTAACACGTTTATTCGAACGTTAAATCGTTTTACAATTCCTCCCGAGTCCCCCCCCCCCCCCCCCCCCCCCGAAGGGAAATTCTTTCCGATAGTCTCGCTGTGTTTGTTCGCACAGCTTTCCGCCGAATGAAACCGCAAACCGGTAAATATCTTCTCCTGAACGCCAGTATCTCGTATTTCATCGTAATCAGCCGTTTGGCTACTAGGCGAAGTGTGATTTCGCGGCGGTTATCGACGCAGCGCGTCGTGTGTAGTACCGTGGAGAATCTCTGTATGTACGATGAGAGCAGAGATAGAGAGAGAGAGAGAGAACGAACGGCGACATTCCGACACGTGTGCAATTCGGGCGAATGAACATCGACGTTATGCGTGTAGGAGTCGGCGGATTTAATCGCAGCCGTATAGGCTGTCGGCATCAATTAATTCCTCGGCTCGTCAACTCGATACCCATGCGAGGCAAAGC
>NW_017304228.1:609939-612978 GCF_001594115.1 Trachymyrmex septentrionalis | reverse complement strand
GTTGAGTGAGAAAGAACAACAAGAGGGGGGGGGGGGGGGGGGGGGGGTGCTCGAAAGGGGCAGGGCCCTCCCGGAGCGAGGGAGGGAAAGTAAAGTTTTGACTTCCTTTTGGCATCGCACCAGGCTATTTGTCCCGAAAACATTCTCGGTTCTTTGAAAAATTGCCGGGCAGTAACGAACAACGCGTAAACACGCCGGTGATGCTGTTCGGTTGACCCACAATCCCAAAATCCGAAGCATCCAGAAAGCCGGAAACGAACGGATTAACTCTCCCGTCATCGAGGCAGGTAATGACTCGGTTACCACAGCGGGTCTCTTATTTGACGATATTGATTTATGGATTGGTTACAGTATTTATTCACTGCCTTCGAATTGTTACGAGAGGCGAGTAGAATTTTCTCTTTTTCGTTTTACTTTTATTTTTGCCAGTTTCTTAGAACCGGTTGTTCCATATTCGAATAAACTGTGCGATAATTTATCTAATGGATAAACAACAGAGTGAAAGAGTAAGAGAATAAAAGAGGGAGTGGAAATTTAAGGCGGAACGACCCAGCTTTATCATTTTTATCTTATGTATTTAGTTCTTAATTTCCATTATTCTGTTGATTAACAATGCTGATTCTAGAACGGTTAATAAATAACGGTGTCCATCTATCTTTCTCTTTTATACTTATGTTTCTCTATCGTCAAGTTTGCTTTTCTCTTTCCTACTTTTATTATATATTTATATTTTTTGACTTATTTTATACCTTTTTCTCGTAAGTTTCTTTTCTTTCTCTTCATTATTTGTTTATTTTTATACGCATCCTTTTTTTGTTATTCTCACTTTGCTTTTATAATATATCGTAAGTTTGTTCTTCGAGGGATTGCCCTATCCTGTTCTTCTTTGCAGAAATGTTTGACATTATAAATTAAAAACATGGAAATTATCAATTATAGATATAAATTCAACATAAAATAATTAATAGTTAAAACTCAGTTCTTTCTACATAAAAGTCATCAATATAATTGAGTGAATTCAATCTGATAGATTGCAACAGTTCTGTCGAGCATTTCGTATTTTGCGAAATCGTCCGGTTATATTAAAAATTACGCGAAAAAAAACCACGCGCGTGGCAACGTTTTTACGAAGGCATTAGTCGTAGGTCGTAGGACATTCGCGCAAATAGGGTGGAAATACTTGATGATTGTTTAAACGGGAGGCGGACTATTAAATTCAGTATACTCGGTGAAAGTTTCGAGATGGCTGCACGGGGAGCAAAGGAAACTGGAAACTGCGTTAAATCAGTCGTTCGAGGAAGCATCGCCGATCAGCCTCGTTAATTTCATCTTCCCCAACGGCGTGCGTAACTCCGTCGTCGCAAGGAGATCTCGCGAGACATTCGCGTGGGAAATGGCTGCCTAATAATTACAGCCGGTTCCCTTTGAATTATGTAAAGGTTAATTCGCGATGATAATCCTATAATGCGTTTCAACTTGACGGACTTAAAAATTTCGCAATTCAACGTTAATTACCGTCTAGCGTATCCGCGTGTATCCCCTTTCGCCGTTTATTTAACGTCACTGCTCACTGAAATTACTTTCCCGTACAACTAACCAGGATATTAAATCATCCGGAAAACTTTACAGACTACGCTCAATCGATCTTGTTTACGCTACGTGTTGTGGTCGCGAGAACGGCACAGATAAATCTGCCGAGGGGAGCATCGAGACAGATTTATTACGCACGTTTAGGTTCGACCGACAGAATTAGAAGTCTTTGCTAGGTCGTGCCATTGCGAGGACTCTCAAACTCGATCGAAACATGGACACCGATATGAAAGGTCGAATGATGCACAGTTCATCTGCCCACGATATCTAATTCGATTTTTATTGCAAGAAATCTCGACAACGATCGCGAGGTGAAAAGCTGGAAACTGTTTCCCCATAGTATCTCTCATAGCATTTAACCCTTCGTGAATGAGGTGGAAAATCAACATGGCGAAACATATGTGGGGTATCTCATACACCCCATGCTATATTTCACAATAGCGTACTAATTTCTTTAAATCTGAATTCTTTCAATCCGAATCAGTAAAATTCAATTGATAAAGATATGAAGATTATATCATTAAAATATATCGATATTTGCATGTCAATTCCAATCTTCAAATACCATATACATTGAATTTATGCACACGGAAGAAAATGTTTGGTTGAATTAACTGGAATTCTGGTGGAAAATGAACGATCCAGAAATTTTGTTAAATTTATTAGATTTTGATTAAATTTACTAAACGCTGGTTATTTCAATTAGAATTTTAATAGATTTAATCAAAAATCTTGTAAATTTGATTAGAATTCTGGATCGTTCATTTTCCACCAATTCTAGTTAATTCCAACCAAACATTTTGTTCCGTGCACTATTTATGTATTAAAGAAAGAGAAATTAGTTAGTTTAGGGGTACCACGTTTCATTCACTGATTACTAGTGGTATACTTAGGACTGATGTTACACCCAGAGAAAGGTTTCTTCGATCTAAAGAAATGTTTCTTTGCTATACGGTTAAAGAAAAATTTTTTGAACATAATTTCTTTAAATCAAATGATTTTTTTTATCTCCGGATGCAGTGATTATTCACTGAGAGAGTAAAAGAGAGAGTGGAAATTTAAGGTAGAACAATCCAGCTTAATTTTTTTGAAAACGAACGGATCCAAAAGATTCTAATTATATCAGTCAGAATTCCAAACTAGAGTTATCAAAACTAGAGTTTAGTAGATTTAACCAGAAAATTCCGATTTGTTCATTTTCAACTCGAATTCCAATTAATCCAACCAAAAATTTGTCCAGTGTACAACTGACAACACAATGTCGCAAATCGAGCTATATGAAACGGCAAGTTGCGCGTAATACTTTTTAAAAAGTTACAGAATCTTTTATATCTTGCTGGGGTACGTTACGCTCCACCTAGTTCACTATCAAACGTAAAATGTACGGCCAACAGTTAGAGATCCCCGCCACGTTCTGCATCCGCAAATTAATATCGACCAGCGTAAAAT
>NW_017304228.1:607714-609839 GCF_001594115.1 Trachymyrmex septentrionalis | reverse complement strand
TACGTTCTGCATCCGCAAATTAATATCAACCAGCGTAAAATCGGGCGTCACGGGGGAAAAACCGTGGAGAAACCAACACGAAGAGGTTTATCCGTCGTATCGCGCTAGGCTAACCGTCGTGCCATTCAGCCCCTTTCCTCACATACTTCTGAGCTATTTCCACGCAGCTGCGCGTGTTACGTAACTCGACTTGAGAGAAAAATTTTCGCTCACGTCACGCTCGTGCATCCCCTTCCGAGTCATTCCCGCCGTTGCGCGCGTTATTTACATTGAATTTCTTATCTTTCGCCCGCGCGTATCCACGTATGTACTTACGTTCGCGGATTACGGTAACGACGCAACGTTCGGAGCAGCGGTGCTAAAACCAGCACAGCTCCGACACGTTTCGCGAGCTTATATTTTCAACTAAAAATCTTATACGTATTTATGAAAATTAACACGACTTGTATATATTTTTTCAATATACGGTTGACGAGTCCCTGGAAATGTGTAACTTAACGCAAAAACAAATGAAAAAAAAATAAAGATTTTTATTCTTTCCAATATCTACGTTTAAATACACTGAAAAACCTTTGGTATTTGTACCGTAATCGCATAGTAAAATAATTATGGTTAAGGACTTCATTGTTATAGTTATTATTGCTGCAATGTTAGTGACAATAATTATATTTATTCAACGTGCACAGGACAGTCAAAAAAGGACAGTTTTGCTGAAGCATCTGAACATTTAGCTAAATACAGATCTGAAAATAATTTTGTCGAGCCATGAAAACAATTCTGCAGGGCGCTCAAATTGGTTGCTAGAATGTCAAAACTTTTTGCAGCATTACTCATCGTGCTTGAGCTTTCTACGTAATTATCATTACTAACATTATAGCAGTAATAATCATAAAAATAAAACTCCACCATAATATTTTGTCACGCAATTACGATAATCAATATTAAAAAAATTGTTCTCAATGTAGAGAGAAAATTGCAGACTTGTTAATAAGTATGTCGGATTGTTAATAAGTATGAATTTATTAAAGAATTTATTAAAGGAAAGCCAGCGATATATCCGAATAGATACATTATCAAAGCGAGTACTGGCTGGGATTTTCCGACTTGCAAGAAAATTTGAGAACCGCTGACGTAGAGTGGTATATAGCGCCCGTTCGCTCCATCGACTCGCGGGAAACGTCTGCCGGGGAAAACGAAGGTACCCAGGAAAGGTACATATCTTAAATCTTCCTAGCTCTACGACGCTTGTTAACGCGCTACAATACCTTTTCACATAATTGCCCGTCGCCCTCAAATATTTGTCGGTCGCTTCATCGCGGCGGAATCATCGTCGTTCCACTCCGAGATATCGGGCGTCTTCACGACATAACCTGTGGACCGAGTCGATAATGCCCGTTGCGACGACTTGGACGCTATCGCGCGAAGGAACAACGTTGAAACGTCATGAGAGAGTCTAACGAGAGGGACCGGGTCAATTTCTCGCAAGTATGGCGAGAGCAATCGGGAACAGTCAAAGGTAGTGTAGACTTATAGAGCATGAACCGTTTATCCGTATCTAAATAATATATCTGATGTGGTGCGTAAAAATGAGAGACAGGAAGTATGAAGACATCGCTCTCCCTCTCTTTCTATAATAACATGAGTTATTTAAGTCCACAGTTTTAAAGAGCCACTTGTTTTAAAGGGCCGTAGGCCATAAAGTCGTAAGAAATTGACCAATCACACAGTCGATTATTTTTCTCATATTCAACTGTGATTAATCCATTTCTTGTGCCTTTACAATTCACGGCCTCTTAAAGCAAATGGGTTTAGACTTACATTGAATAGAAAGAGAGACTAGCCGTCTTCGGATTCTTATCTCTCTCATTTTTGTCGACCAATTGCGCACATACGGATTGCGCAGTTGATGCTCCATGTCTTTGAGAGCAGCGGACGGTCCATTGCTCTCGATCAGTCTGAGTATACGGCTGTGCATAATACATACGATTTCTCAGGCACATGTTGCATCCGATGGGATCCATTAAATTCCCTCGACAGCCCTAAACGGCGAAACAACGTGTCCGCCTAATTCTCCCGTATCTCTCGTATCACGTTTATCTCTTCTTCCCTCGGTGTTTCTCCCACG
>NW_017304228.1:593627-607614 GCF_001594115.1 Trachymyrmex septentrionalis | reverse complement strand
GCCTAATTCTCCCGTATCTCTCGTATCACGTTTATCTCTTCTTCCCTCAATGTTTCTCCCACGTTGTCCGTTTTGTACCGTTACGATTTAGAAATCTCAGAACACACGCCCCCCACCTCCTCGATATATCTCTTTTTTCTACTTCAATCTCTTTCTCCGCTTTGACCATTTTTGTAGAAAAGTGCGATCGAGCGCTTTATTTCTGCTATCGACGGTTCAAGGAGCTCGCATAATTCATACCGCTGGATAACAGCACGTGTTCCATTAAAAACTAAAGTAAGTTCCGCCCGGTGTTGCCGGCGGAATGATAGATTTTCTCGGCAGAGACCGCGATTGCAACCCTCCGTCATTTTTCAACTGGACGTTTTCATTTTCTCTTTCGTCTTTCGTTCGCAATAATGTGTAAAGTGAATGTTTGACATGAAGTAAGCTGTAAATGACTTTCTTTACCCTGTTTACTGTGTTTTGTACATATCAATTTTTAATTTACACATGCAAATATTCATTAGCGATTTATCCTGAAATTATATGACATGAAAAATTCTCGGAATGATAACCGCAATAATATCATTGATTAATCACGGAGCGTAATAAAGTCTTGAGCACGAGATTTAGAGCGCTTCGTTTATTACGACTCTTTCCGTCGCTCTTTAGAATTCTTCGCCGTTCAAGAGGGCGACTGTTGATGAACGCGGCAAATTGGGAATCGCACTGACAAAAGACTTTCGCCATTTCAGGTTTGCGACGAGCCCGTTAATCGAAATATTATACCGGCCGCGCTTTTAACCCCTTTGTACCTCGCTCGTTGTTCCGTTCCTCCCCGCGAATTTCTAATTATTAAAAGCGCTCCGCCAACGTTCCCAACATGGTGAATTTCACGAAAGTGCGAGGGTGACTATTCTACGCTTACCGGAAATGTTGGAAACTCGGATACCATTTCGCATTATTGTTAAGCATTAAGGAGTCGTTTGGCGTGCGGCGCGAGTTGGATAAGGTTCTAATTAAGCCGATTCGGCGGAACGACGATTTCGTCCTCGACGACATTAAGTTTCCGTACTCTGTACTCTAGTGTACTCCACCAACTCTCGTTGACCCTCGGACTCTCGGCATCGTAATAGCATGCGACCAACACAATTGCATAGAGACCCGTTATTTTTAATTAAAGCAAAATATTGCCCGAGCCTCCCTCGCTCCTCTCTCCCTCTCTCTCATTCGCTCACTCACTCACTCACTCTCTCGGCTCTCGCTTTCTCACAAGAGTACATCGTATCCACGTGAAATTCCAGTTTCGCGATACCGAAATCACGTTTGCGCCGTCGGCAATAGTGTACTTTGCATTCCGAGCGGGTTAAAAACTTCGATCTGCATCTCAAAGGTTTTTACACGCCAAAGCGAGGTAGGATCGGGGAAAGTTTCTTGTCGGAAAACGGAGAGCAAGGGACGCAAGAAAATGCTGAAAGGCAGAAAGAGCGCAAGGTGTATTCAAAGGTCGTTAGGAAGTGGCTCGGTAAGCGGAGCGTGGTGTTTTCGTAGACGGCGAGAAGAATATCGCGTGCGTAGGAGGTTTCTCCGTTAAATCGGAGAAGAGAGGAAAGCATAAGCAATGAGGATTATTTCTATGAAAATAAAAAAACAAAGAAGAAGGAGGGAACAAAAAGAACCGAACGTATCCGGTAGTCACGTCCATGCGAAAGAATTAAGCCCGGTTTTAACGTCCTAAGTCGATCGCTCGTGCATTCGGTACGTATCGTTCCGCTCGAGGATTAAGTCACGATTTTCCGACTGGGAAGCTTACATATCCGGGACATATGCGGTGTCCCAGAAATTCGCACCCGTGTTTTGAACTAAATGAGGTCCTTCGAGTAATCCAACGTTGAATCACCGTCAGCAGAAATTCACAACTGAATTGTTTTTGTCAATATTCGATAACTAAATATTCTCGTATCTTGGTAAAGTTGTGAAGGTAAGATTCTCTATATTTAAGTGAAACTAAAAATAAAAATTTAAGATTGTTCTTAACTACATGGAAAGAACGATTTTACTGAAGTATCTAAAAATTTAGCTAGATAGAAATCTGAAAATTATAAATATAATGTATTTTCAAGGAGCTATTTTGAAGTCAGCGCGGAAAGAAATGCGCAAAAAATTAATATTCTTCAAAATAACTTAAAAATAAAATTCGTTATTATATTTTTAATTAGAACGAGTCCATATCTAATTTATTTACATTCTGAAAATTATTTTGTTGGACCATCAAAGTAATTATAGAACGCTTAAGCGTTGATGACAATGCAACAAAAAGTTTTAATATTCTAGTAACTAAGAATAATTTTGTTATAAAATATTTAAATTTTCAAAAATTTAAATACAAATTTAAAAATAACTTTAATAGATAAAATAAAACTTTTTGTAACATTACTTATTATGCTTTAGTGTACTACATAATTATCTTCAAACAAAATTATTTTCAGATTCGTATTTAGCAAATTTTAAATATTATATTAAAGTATCTAAATTTTTGGACTTCACCAAAACTGTTCTTTCAACATTTAGGAATATTTTTTTGTCTCTATCTATTCTTAACTCACGCAGAAACTATCGGTATCTCTCTTGACATATTGGCGAAGAGACAAATATTTTTGTGACAAGAAATATCTTGAAAATAAAACAACGTGACAGGAATAATTTTTGAAATGCCCGCTGTTGCTCTTAACATTCTGACGGATTGAAATTAACGCTGCGAATATCCTCGTAATGCGCATATAACGCAAGCGAGACTGTACTCTTGCTCTTTTCCACGATTATGAGGATACTTTTTAACGTCACCTCCGTAACGGCGAGTACGGAATTACGTCATTAAGCGCAAAATTGCGGGAATATGAGGGATCCGAGGACACGTTCAGACATACCCACACGCGAGCACACTGTAAATTTGCGGATTTACATTCGCCCACCGGATGAATTTTAATTATATCCGACCGCGGACATTCTACAAAGCCATTTAATAGTCAAAGTCCGTTTCCGTTAAAATTGCAGCGTACTCACCGATTGGGGATTCAAGTGACAATATTTCCATTAGGCTTCCAGAACGCTCTCGCAATCGCGAGTTACGGAATTACTCCGTTATCTCAGGCAACGCGAATAATATACGATAGCAGAGATTTCATCGAAATTAATACGAAATTAATACGAAATTATGAACAGAATAATCTGCATGCGTTTATTTCAGGAAGCGTCAAATATTTTGTAGGGCGATAAATTGCCTGGCACGCTCGGAGTTTGTTATCTGCAACGTACAGCGTATTGTTGTATACATCTTGCTGTCATTCGCGCGACGAGCCTCGAGTAGACAGACAGCGACGTGAGCCGCTTCGTGCGTCGCGTTACCCCTCGAAACGTGATCTTTCTCTCAATTAATTCAAATAATTAATTATCTAAGTTATCTTAATAATCTAAATAAGCCTCCAATAATTCGTAAACTTATTAACTCTTACAGTAAGTCAAGTAAGAGCGTGGTCGAGTTCATGTTATTAGCCTTGAGATAAGTTCGAATAGTTTCATACGATATATCTAAACCTTTCTGCTTCAATTTTGCTTGTCCTTGATGCAATGTTAACCCAGGATTCCGCGAAAACAGATTCATTATTTTTTTATCGTCTTTTTTTGTCCACTTTGCATATCGAGCCACGTTCCGGTAAATCATTCCGGTAAATCGACATTTTTTGCCACATTATATCGCTGCACTCACTTCTGTACGAATGATTTCGACTTTTTCATATATTTAGCAGCCGCTAATTGTGACATTTTTGGACCTTTCGGGTGAGTGCAGAGAAACACAACGTGAGGAACACGCTTCATAGCATGATGCGTATTTGGTACTCATGGCGCTTAATGTGATTCTCTTAAGAAAGTTCAATAACAACTGAATATTCCTTGATAGTGCATCAAGGATAAAGGTGTCCTCTATGGATTCATGATAGATTTAGGGCGATATCTTTTATTAGCTTTGAGTAAGGCCGACCACGCTCTTACTTGACTTACTGTAATTACTGTCGTGAAAAAATGTTACATTTCTAACGTCATGGGTCTACTTATTTTATATTTAATCATTATCATCAAAGTAAATATTTAACAATTCAATTCATGTAGAACTGAAGTGATTCAAAAATAATAATTATTGTGTCGCAATATAGATAATTACTTCTTTAGCGAATTTAGATTCGAATATACATCGTTGTGTCACGCTTTGAATTTTTTACCAAATCGTAAACAATTTGCTCATCATGAATTGTAATATTTGAATTGTAAGCGTTAAATAATATGTGAGTCGCCAGATCGAATTAGTCATTAACAAAAATGGATGTGAAAATTAATTATTAACGAAATATTAACAGAACTTCATAGTAGAAAGTCAATCATTAGTTAGTAATTAATTTGAAACACGAGATATAGAATTATCCGATATGTGTTTACGATTTTGGGGAATTCGGCTGACGTATGGTCTTGGAGTTTGTTTCTGTGTTTACGCAAGGTCGCCACACTATCATTCGCGCTCCGAATTCGAGCACAGAGGTAGCGACGCGGGCCGCTCCGTGTGTTATCTCTCGAAACGTAATTGATCTCGATTTCTCTACTATATATATATATATATATATATACTTATTATTGAACAATTAGCTTTCGATTAACGACTCGATTAAACCCAAGCTATTTTACGATGCAGCACACGATCTGTTCAAAATATTTCTCTATGTAAATCAAAACGCGGAAATAACACTTCATATTACTTTATATGATTTTGTGTGCTGAAGTATTTAAAAAATAGATGAATATCTGAAAACAATTTTATCGAACCATCAAAATAATTATGTAGGAAACTCAAGCATGAAATGAGTAACGCTGCAAAGTTGTGACATTCTAGCAATTAATTTAAGTGTCCTAAATGATTATTTTGATAGTTTAACAAAATGATTTTCAAATCCGTCGAGCAAAATTTTTATGTACTTCAAGCAAAACTGTTTTAAATTTCGATCTCGACAATTTCAATAATAATTTATCTACTATTTTTGCAAAGTAATGAGAATGATTTAAATAACGAAGAAGGCCGAGTGATACATATCATCGATCACTTAATTAATAATATATGTATTTCGGAACATTGAAATATGTGAAACTTATTCTACGGGCAACTGAATCGTATATTTTTAATCATTCATTCACATTTAAATTGATCATGAACATCGTTTTTTATTATTTGTGTGCTATTGTGTGGTTTCAGGGTAAACTCGCCGACTTTGTTTCCAGTTTTTCGATTATTAACGAAAAGTCGCGAGTCGGAAACATTAAACGGATTGTAGTTTCATGTGATGATACTTTTATTCTTCCGTCATAATATAATAAAAATACGCGTCACGAATTGTGATTAATGTCGGGAGTGCCGTGATGTAATTAATCGGTGTTTTCGCGAGCGAGCGTTGTGCCATGAAGGATCTATGGAGAAGCGAGAGAAGAAAAAGTCCGGGGCGGCGGAACATTCTAAGGTGAATTATTTGCTATTTATTATTTTTTATTTATTATTTTCTAAATCATTTATAATTATTTTACGTACGAACCTGTGTTTAATAATTTCAAACGCTGCTATAAATTCAATCTTGTATTTATATTTTACAGATCAACATAGTCGGAAAGTAGTTATAACTCCGCTGCTGCGCATCATATCGGTGAGTGAAAAATTATTTGCTTTAAATTGAAATATAAATGAATCTATAAAAGAATATTATAGAGAAATATCGCCTCTCACAAAGCCGTTGCCATAAATTGGTGGACTAAGACAGATCAGAATTAATATTTAATTGTAGAATACGTGCAATAATTTGTCGGTTATTGTATATTTATTATATATTTATTATATTGATTATGTATACGAGAATGTACACAGAAAGCTCGTATAATAGGGTTCATTATACATCGTTATTTATCGCCCAATTTGGTGTTTTATTATACGATAGAATACTAATTAGTATGCGATACACGCTAGTCTGTAATTTATAGGAGAAATTTGCACGTGTAAATATAAATAAGATAGAAAATTTCACAAATAAAATAAAAAAAATAGTTTTTATCAAGTTTTCTGTATATAGGGAAGATTTCTCAAAGGAAATCTCTTTCTCCTTTATAATTTTTTTTTAAATATAATTGGACCTTTGCATCTCCTTTTGCATAGCCTTTTATTTAGTATACGAAAATATTTTACAATATGCGTACGTCGCAAACATATATAAAAATGAAAAGTATTCCATTAGTAATCGCATAATATATTCCAATTTATTTCATTAAAGAGACACTAATATTTAATATTATTTATTCCCATATAACCTGCTATTTTTTATTACATTTATAACCAATCTATTCATATATACTAATAATTTGACTTTTTATTATAATAATAATAACTTAATTGATGTTTGACAATCATAAGACGTGAAGTCCAATAAATATTTTATGTACAAGAAAATAATTTTATGTATAGAACATTCTCAATAGTTTATCTATTATACACTTCAATTATATAAAAATTATTTGAAATAATATTTAATAATTTTTAATGTAACGTGGTAAAAAATTTTCGATATCGTATTGATCACATAACAATAATATATTTATATCAATGTAAAAGTTTGTGAAAGGATACTTATAATTAAAAATTCACAACTGACAATACTGATGCTGCGGAAGGAAAAGGACCTTCATTTATTTTGGATTTTACATAATTTCGCAAACATTATAGACTATAGTAAACTTTAGATGTTACGACGAGAAAAAACTGAAAGATTTTTTTTATTTATAAACCTGAATTCGATGTTTTTGTCATATTACTATTATTATCTAACGCATTTGTTTTTTGTATGAAACAATGTCAAATTGGCTGCAAATAATGCACTTGATATTGATTGATTCTATTCATTTCACAAATTTCGAAATTTACCTCCATCATAAAAGATATTTGACAAATTACAAAATATTTAAAATTGATTTAAAAATATTTCATTAAAGTACACAATACTTCATAAATTTTATTTTTTATTATGTTTGAATATCTTACCCTGTATTCGCTAGATTATATTTATTTAGATCTTTTACGTATCACATTTTATAATACATTCTAAATTTTACATTTATTTCTTAAATGTAATTTCGTAGAAAAATATAAATATTTAATGTTTAAAAGCAATTTAGTATCAACTATTTCTGTAACAATATGAATATAAAGAAAAATGGAAATATTGATTTATATAAATGAAGAGAGCGAAAGAGAAAATAGTTTACAAAAATAATCGATTCTTCAATTAAATTTTCGTACATATAATTTCATGTATTTATAATAAAAATATGCGATGCATTGTCTTCTAGTTAAAACAAGAATAGAAATAGAATATTAAATGTCATACAGCAAATTTAGTCTATTATACGTGCATAATACGCGGCTTGCAGAGCAGCAATCGAATAACATTTTAATGGCATATTCTGAAAATTAACTGCAATTGAAAATTCTAATATAAAAATATTGAGACCGTGCAAATTTCTGACAATGAGTTATACTATCATACGATTGGATTTTATTATTGTGCGATGATTCAATTAGCATACAAAACATCGAACAAAGAACAAACGACCCTATAATGCAACGACGAGCAAGTCTAGTTTTTTTAAAACACATATATCGGTTGTAGAAATAAGAAAAACAAGAAACTTGGTTGGAAGGCTAAGACATTACAAAAATAGTATTTTAAAAAGCGTATTGTACGAAAAATCTTTAATACATTAGAACAATATCTGACTAACGAAAAAAGAAGTTGCGAAAGGCTACTCGTTTGAAGAAAGGAACGGACAGACAGGAGAGTCGTCTGAAAATAACACGTTTAAAAATATAACTCATGGAAAAATACATATCATAAAATTCACGATATAGCAAAGTTACATAACTATTATAGATTCTCAGCAAGACCGCAATGACAATTTATATCGCTGTAATTTAAATCGCAATAAATTAAATTTTCCATTTTATTTATTCTTCGAACATCAACAGATTCGAAGATAAATAGATAAATGCAAATCACTAATTATGATTGATAGTACAGTACAATTGCAACGTAAGAAGTAATAGGGAACGAGTGAGAAATAGAGACGGATAGATGAGACAAACAGGCTGAATTATTCGTCTATAGCGCGAGCTAGGGTGCATACATACTCGTACTGGCTTCCCATACCCGGCATGCAGGAAGGCACGTCGTGGATGAACGCAAGGGGTCCCGGAAATCGCGGCATGCACTCGACGAGATAAAATCGTAATGAGCATTCGTGCCGTCCGTCCTGCCAGGCGACGTTTACGACGCCGTCCGCTTTTTCGCGTCGCGCCTCTCGAACGTGTCAGTTAAGCATTCAAATGCGCCCGTGTCGTTAAGTATTCAGCTCCCCAGCAGCCGGAGCGACGGTTGCATCCCCCAGTTAGATGCATTATACATTTGCCGCGCCCTCGAGAGCTGCGCTCTCTCCGCGTTCGGGTGGCAATAATAATTACGTTGCCGACGCGATGATACGTCATTAATATGATCCATATGCGATTCAGATTTTTTTTCTCGAAACGATCTCACGTCCCTGTGATTGCTCCAATTCATTAATGTTGAAGCAGTCAGATTTTATATTCGTTGAAAACATTCACGCTTCCCGATTTACGCTTCGCGAATTCTTAAGGAAGTTATTCTCCAGCTTAAAAAAAAATGGAGGAGAATCGCGTGACTTTTCTTACCTTAACACGAGGCACACGTCTGCGTAGCTGCCCCTCCCTCCTCCACGTAACCAAATCTTGATGAATAAATAATACAATAATGCGCTATTTATGTGCTTTCAAAATCCGCAAAAAAAAAAAACAATTTCGCGCTTATTTCGTTTAGCTGAAAAAAAAATTTTTTTTGTGGGAGAGCTGAATAGACTCAGTTAGCCTCCTACGTGTTAACAACAACTGATTTGGAAACTCAAATACAAGATTTATGCGCCATTTATACGCTTCCATATTCACATAGTTTCAATTTTTGCGCTGCATTCCTTAAGACACTTTCCTCTTGGAGCAAACAGTCATATTCATCCCTAAGTCGTTTAAAATTGCAAAATTACACTATTTAACTATGCAAAATATATCTTCGATTTATGCGCCGTAAAAACCTTTAAGGGACTTCTCTCTTGGAGCAAACAGACATATTCCTAAGTCAAACGGCTTAGGGATTTCGTTTCTATTAAAAATTGCATTTCTATCTATTAAAAATCAGAGATGGTAATGTAAAAAGGTTTTGATGAGGGTAGTGTGCTCGATGAAACATCTAAATAATATTCGAAAAAATGAATAAAAATACATTCGAATGTAATATACTTCATGTTTATTTAGAAACGAATGAATACTTTTAATAATGCAATTGCTTAGAATTTATAAGGCATAAATAAAAAATATATTTTTTAGGCAGTTAAAGTATATATTTCCGCAATTTTTAATAACTTAGATGCAAACACTACTGTTTGCTCCAAGAAGGAAATCCCTCAAAGATTGCAGCGCAAAAATCGAAATTGCTTGGAAATAGTAACACATAAATCAGAGACATAGTGTGCATAGTTAGATAGTGTAATTTTGCAATTTTAAACGACTTAAGGATGCAGCGCAAAAAAAACCTATGTGAATGTGAAAGCGCATAAATCTTGTATATTTGATTTTCCAAATCGGTTATTATTAACACATAGGCTAACTGACAGCTTCCAACAAAAAAATTTTTTTTAGCCAAACGAAATAAGCGCAAAAAATTTTTTTTGTGGAATTTGAGCGCATAAATAGCGCGTTATTATATAATTTATTCATTAAGATTTGATTAAATGAGAGAGCGGGGGGAAGGAGGCAGTTAGACAGACGTCGAGAGCACAAAGAATGCAAAATGCTATCTTCTAATAAATAAATAATGAATAAAATTTAAGCAGTAAAACTATAATTTGTTATTAAATATATTTTCTTTATAATAAAAATAAATATTATTGAAAAAAATTGTTTATAATAATTATTTAAATTTCATTTAGATTTTGATAGCTCTGGTGGAAACATTACCACGTTTCCTTTAACATTATATTTAAAGAGAATTGAGTAATTCATAAACTTTCATACTCTTACACGAAAACAATATGGTGAAATTTCATATTTTAATTCCAAAATATTCTTTGAACTCCACTTTTTTATATCTATATGACTTAAAAATTCTTCTATTTTGTTCACAATTAAATTATTTAAAACTCTCCTTTTATCTCATAAAAACTTAATCTATTATATCTTAGAAAATTATTTAAAGAAAATTATGCCAAAAAATCTGAAAAAATTCCGGAATGTCTACATATTAATTACAAACTTATTCTCGATATTTGATCAGATTCTTATATTATGTAGAAAGACTGGAGAATCTCCTTAACGAACTAATCTAATTTTCCTCGTGAACATAATTTACGTTTTACGACTATGAATCGTCGTATTCGCAAAATGTCGCGTCAATAATTGCTATATAATCTTCGTGACGGAGCCTCGGTGTCCTTCGAAAGGATCTCGCTCGAGGATTCGGATCTGGCCGCGTTCGCGGGCCAGCGAGTACATCGCTGGTTGGAATACAGTGGGCATTCCCGTTTTAGCGATGCTAACGAAATTCACTCGGCCGCAGCTGCGTCTCGTTTTGCCGGTCGAAATGAAAATTCCTACCGCTCGCGCCGGCAGCGCGGTAGCGTGCTGACGTTTATGAATGGCATTTAAATGTCATTACCATTTCGGATATTTCTGCCTGACGCCGCGCCGGTGTACCGGGCGGCGCACTAACTCTCGCCGCTCACTCGCGTTACACCTTGCCTCGAATCAGGTTTCGCTCTCCGGCCAGGAGAGACTATTGAAACGCGGTGCAGCTGCTTTACAGTAAATCGCCGTTCCATCCCGCGCGCGTCAATTTCAACGCGAGCCGACACACGTCGAAACGGACGGCTCCGGTGCTGTACGTTCCACCTCGATATTGAATAAAAGGAAACGCATTTCGAGAGATTGCGGGCATTTCCGCGCGAACGTACCGTCGGTTTGTTTTTCTGGGACGCGAACTGGATGGACCGGGTCATGTGAATAAGATCGAGCTAATGTACTCGTTATTGTTCAGCAAAAGAGTTTCTGAAGAAAGATTGTTATGTATAGATTGTTATGCGTAATAATTAAGTTGGTAGATATATTTTTCAATGAAGACGGTAATTGAAACTGATACAATAATATAATTTAACCCTCCTGGTTTTTTCAAATTTATTATACGGTCATGTCTCTCGTATGACTAAAAATCTCTAAAAATAAATTCCCACAGAGGAAAAAAGATCTTACAGTAACAGACGAAGTCATCGAGTATCAGAGAAAAACATTTTTTTAATATAATATATTAGTAAGAAAATAAATTATATTTTGCATTAAATTGACCCGAATAGATCAATAGGATTAACTTATATTTCCATTACTTTTCATACTTGGCTTATTTCGATTAGTGTACAAATAATGTACTTAATAATACTAGTTTACAAAAAATATTTTTTGTTTTATTACTTCGAAGGAAATTCTTATAGATTTTTGGATATTAAATAAAAACGATGTCGCAAATTAATAGGTCGATTCTAAACAGAATCGTAAAACTCGTAACGTGTTCTTGTAAAACTTGATTTATGACTAGTATTCTCTAATTTTATGCATATGTATCGTAAGACGTACGATTATTCGTAAATATTTACGATTTCTTGTAAATTTTATGGCCAGTAAGAAACTGTCCGTAAAAATATTGTATAAAGTTATAAGCACTTAAAAATTCTTACAAATCTTACAGGAATATGTGTTACGAGCCTTACGATTCTGTTTAAAATTCGGGCATTAATTTCACTAACACGTCAGATTTCCGGAATAATTTAGGTTTAATGTGCAAAAATAATTTTTTTGGGGATATTTGACATTTTTTTGTAAAAAAAAAAAGATTAATGATACCTTGAAATTCTAATCAGAAGTCATTCGAGATATCATTAACGTTCTCTACAAAAATCGTAACGAAAGTTAATTTTTGGATAATCTCGATTATCTTGGAAACCTAATTTTCTGGAATTTACTGGCAGTATTATTTTCAGCATATAAAATTCTATAAGAAATACCTAGTCCAGTCCGAAGTAATTTTTCACTATAAACTAATGTAATTTTTTTATTTAAGCACGTAGATAAAGCCATAGATTAAGCACATACGTAGGTATTTGTTAAACGTCAGACAATGTCAGAAGACGCGTTGCTATAAATAAAACTTCTATAAATAAAACGTTACAGCGAATACTATGCATGTATGTGCATACGTATGAATAAAAATTTATCACTTGGTCGCTCTTGTTTTGAAGAAAGAGATTTAATGGCGACTTTACGCTCACAGACACAACACACACCGCACACACACACACACACACACACACACACACACACGCTGTGAATGAAATCACGCTTTTTTTTTATATCGAGACGTGACAAAGAAAACAGGAGTAAAAATCGCGATAAGTTCCACGGGCGTGCACCGCGCCGTGGGGGGATTAAAACGTCGCGGAAAATTATCACCGCTTCACTCGCGCGCGCGATAAAGAACGACGTGCTTCCACCGTCTTGCTCCTTAACATTAAGATCTTCCGATTCTCCCGCGCGTTATCGTAAATCCCGCGTCTCACTGGGGGCATATCACTTTAAAGAATCGTCGGCATTCGTCGTGGCATCGGGACTCCGCCAAAATTGGAGGAGCGCGCCTCGGGTGAGGGGTCGAGACTTGCCTCCCATTCTTCTTTGTCAACCATCGCACGAGATTTATACCTCGCTAAGGCGGTGCAGAACTAACGGGAAGCGGTCTCATTGAAGCGGGGAAAACCGAAGAAAGTGAAATTAATAGATTTGCCCGCCCCACCGGATTTCAGCGAACGCCGTGTTTTCAGGATTCGCAAGCTCGAAACGACTTACGATGGAATCGTTTCACCAAAAAGAGATCACCGCCTTTGTTTCTTGACCGTTATTGGGCAGACAATCCCTCGTGCGCCGTCTGGACGCGGATAGAGAGAAAAGAGAAAACGCAACGAGTATTATATTGCAGTGCGAAAGTTGCTAACCAACGACATAGTGGCGGCAACGTTATTGGTTCTCTCGTCGTACTTCAAGTTGCGCTTCAAGTTGCGCGGTTTTTCCCGCCGGCTAGGATCCGTTATTTGCTTGTAAACCGGAGATGTGATACGGACTAGTATCCCTAAAAGTAAGAAGAGCCTGGCCAATCTTGTTCTATTTTTGATTGGCTTGATAAACAATGACGGAATCAATCAGATGACTGAGCACGTGAAAACATTGAAAAGCAGATATGTGAAACACTTTATACAGTTGTGTAAGTGCGCTGAGAGAAATGTTTGGTGTTATCTTTTATTTTGTTAATATGTGATATATTTTTGTTAATTAACAAAAACTTGCTTATTTTTTTTATTTAAAAATTGTGTTGTCCCGATCAAAATTTGATTACTCTAAATAATTTTTGTTATTACACATTGTACATTACATTTTGACTTTTATAACTATCTTTACACAGAAATCTTTTGAATGCAGAAATTCTAGTTCTAGAACAATAATACAGCGTCACATGCGTCAAACGCTGCAAAAAATATGTCCGAGTAAACAAATTTCAAGGCTGAATTTTAAAAACTGCTTTTTACTGAGCTTGTAAAAAATTTTTGTTATTCTAATCAAAATTTAGTTACAATAACGAGATTTTGATGAGAACACAATTTTGCAATGAAAAAGTAAGGAAGTATTTGTTAGTCGCATATCAACAAAATAAATGGTTATACATATATATCAAACATTTCTCTCGATGCAGTGTATGTGTATGTAGCATGT
>NW_017304228.1:573209-593527 GCF_001594115.1 Trachymyrmex septentrionalis | reverse complement strand
TATATATATATATATATATATATATATATATATGTACATTATTTTTAATCAAACTAGAAGATTGGCCAGGTTCTTACTTCTAGGGACTTTAGTGTGAACGGTAGATGGGCAATGTTACGAAGGACAAGATAACGTAAGATAGGAAGTCTTCGATCGAAAGACCAACGACGCAGGTATCCACAGGTAAACAACGAGGTGTTACCGCAACGCGACGGAAAAATATTATACGTAACGTCGGCTCGTATAAATATCCCATTACTCGCGTTATCCGCGTGTGGAGCAAGGCGCGCGATTTTTCATTTTAATCTTGAACGATGCGACGGATCCCTCAACGCGCCGTCGATGGAAAGGAATAATGGGAAGATTTACGAGCTATAGAGCGGCGCGAGGAGGTAGAAAGAAGCAGCACCGATATTAGCGCGGAAATTTTTCGAATTATCGCCCCTTTGCTCCCTTGACATTACTTTCAACAGACGGGCGAGATATAACTTGATAACGCACGTTGTAAGATTAGAGACGAAAATGACTGAAAAGGAAAAACTAAAGACTTTGAATAGAAAGCTCAGTAAAAAGCAGTTTTTCAAATTCGGCTTTAAAATTTTTTACTCTGATATATTTTTTTGGAGCATTGGATGATTTTAACGTTGTATTACTGTTCTAGAATTCAGTTTTTACATTCACTCAAAAGATTTCTATGTAAAAATATGAAAGTCAAAATGTAATACAATGACGAAATGGCAGTGGCCATAAATATATACTACCGTATATATTATAATTATTCGAACATTATTTTATACTGTACTCCGATTTTAAAAAAAAAAGTTGAATAAGTGTTTCATACTGTTATTGATATAATATTTTATTAGAATAATTCATACTGTTTTTGTCGTATATTGGTTGTAATTGTATATATTCTACATTTAAATTAGTGACGCCATCCAACTACCTTCAACTATTCTTAAACGGACATTATATTGATTCAATAATTAAAATTTAGAATACGTACACAGAATCAATATATCATACAAAACAATGTCAATTACTAATAAAGTATTATCTATGTTAACAATAGTATGGACCGTCACTTATTATTTAGCTTTCAAAGTCGGAGTAAAATGTAAAATATCTGTCTTTCAAATAATTATAAGTGTACTTAGATCATTGTTGATAAGGAATATCAATTCGTTAGGCAACAACGTAAGAATATTTCCTCTATGATATTTAAAATTATAAAGACAACGAAATATTAAGCAAAATAAATTTTATATCTTTCTACATTCTTAACATGAACATTTCATATATTTTTCATGAATTCTATATGATTTTGGTGAAAAAAACGGTCTTTTATCATAAGAGAACCTTGTTTCTTACTTTGTACTTTTCTCCGAGTAAAAAAAACTAGTTTTTTCATCTTTACATATAAGATAAGCGAGCGAAAGGAAGGGGAATGTTAACCGATGCGATTTCGTAACGGCGTCGCTCGCGAGAGAGCAACGGATTTTTTCCCGAATTACCGGCACCGCCGCGTGCTTCGCTTTCCCGACGAAACGCATGCAAATTTTCCGCCACCACAGCCGCGCCGCGCCGCGCCGCGCCGCGCCGCGCCGAAGGGAGAGAGCGGAGAGTGTGTCGCGCGGTGCGGCGCGAGCCGTCGCGTCGGCGCGGGCGGAGCGGACGCAGATTTACGGGAAGAAAATCGCACGAAATGGAGCGCGAATAAATCCAGCGTACTCGCGAAAGTACACGGGAGAACGGCGGCGTAGACGCGAAATCTCGTAAACCCTGTGCTTTCGAGGAATCCTAGAGTAGAGTATTCGTCGTATATACGAGACGCTCATGGCATTCGCGTACGAAGGCTACAAACCATGCTGTTTCCCGCCTCGAGGCGGACATTGCGGCATTCATCATCGTGTCGCGATGAAACCTTTCTCACCCCCGCGCACATTTCCTCCCTCCACTCGAACAAAGGAAGAAGCACGAGGATAACGGAGGAAGAAAAGGACCGGATGGTTGGGGCGCGTCGCGAGAACAAAATTCGCAAACGTCGTTTCGTGGCGTCCTCCGCGCGACGCGACGCGCGTACAAAGAAGCGTACAGTGTACACGCGAGCGAGATAGCAGGAAAACAAGGGAAATCATCGTCGCGGAAGCGAAATGGGCGAGTGAATAATAGTGCCATTGATACTATTGATAGGGCACAGCGAACGACAATTCGAGCCACGCCACGGCGGAAAGGGTGGACTCGACGTGTGTTATTCAATCCGCGCCGCGCGACACGGATTTTAGCTTTTGTTTCATTAGCCGCCGTTTCGCGCCCGCAGCTCTCTCTCTCTCTCTCTCTCTCTCTCTCTCTCTCTCTCTCTCTCCCTCTCTCTCTCTCTCGCGAATCCGACGACCAACGCGACTCAGTCGCGCTGCACTCTGGAAGAATTTCCAGAGTGAGCAATATTATATTTCGGCACCCCATGTTCGCCGTGTACGTATTCCTCATAACGGAGATGTAAATTAAAGCGCGACATATTCCTCGAATATTCTCGTGCGAATTTTCCGGTGCATGTTTCGGTCGGCGAAGCGTACGGCCAATAAAAAATTATATAAAGCCACGAGGCGAGGATAAAAACGGGGAACCTGAGAGGGTAACACTTTATACCGAGAACACAGCCCGAATAACATTAGTGTAGCCACAGGAGTAGGTGAGGGAGGATGCAGGCGAGAAGGGGGACAAACGACCAGGGAAAATGAGAGACAGAGAGAGAGAGAGAGAGAGAGAGAGAGAGAGAGAGAGAGAGAGAGAGAGAGAGAGAGAGAGAGAGACGAAATGGTAGTGCTGTATCAGAAACTACCCCATCGCGAAACCTCGACGAAGAAACTTTCGAGTGTACCCCTGAGGGGGGAGGCGATCATGCGGTGAGAGACACAATGCGATCGATCGGACGACTTCCAGCGAGTTACTTCAGTTTACAGTTTTTCTCACTTTTTTTCACGTTATTCCAACGTTGTTCGTTGGCAAGCAAGAGGACGGCGAGGGAGATGTGCTCGTCACGTAGCGGGCGGAAACTTTCGTCATTCGTGACGGCGCCAGCGAAGGTCGAGTTTTCACAGCGCGAAGAATGCCAGGGGTGGGTACCAACTATACCACCCTTCGAATGCGCTAACGCACGTCCGACGTTCCGGATATTTCCGGAGTTGGGGGTGCATTGGTCATAGTTTTTCATTCTCCCTTTCCTTCGTTCTCATCATCTTTGGACGGATAAAATACAATAATTATTAGTGAAGTGATAATTTCAATGTATTAAACAGAAATGATTGAAGAGAGTCATATTCGATCAAGTCTGGGTACCTAATAACATTGTTACGTAAATTTTTACAATTTCCAATTCAAACAAATCACGCCGATTTTTTGTCTGTCCTGAAATACAGTCTTAAATACAAGTTAAAATACGTAACATCATGGATTAAATTAAAAATCAAGTTAATGTTACTGATGCTGATAAACATCGTTAAAACATTGTAAATAATTTCGTAATTCAATATATTATACGCAGAAATGACGGGTGTATAGAAGTTTCGCTAAAGTATCTAAAAATTTAGCTAAATACAGATTTAAAAATAACTGTTGGATTATTAAAATAGTAATTGTGGAAGGTTGATGAGACTGCTGTAAAAAGTTTTTAACATTTTAGCAATTTGAGCAACCAAAATATGTTTGTTCATTGTTAAATTAATACGTAAACACACGTGCGAAAATGTGTTTCGATTAGAATGATATGGCGTACACAGAAAGAACGAGTGGATTTGCTGAAGTATTGAAAAATTTAATTGGATACAGATTTGAAAATAATTATGTTGTACCATGAAAATAATTATATAGGACGCTCACAAACTGCCAAGTCAAAACTTTTTGCAGCATTTCGATGATACAACAAAATTATTTTCAGATCTGTATCTAGCTAACTTTTTAGATGCTTCAATAAAATCGTTCTTTCATTGTATCTTTAAAGGCACACATAGTCGTGATTCAAACGTTGTGATATTAACACATTCGTATCGCAGGCTACTCCACTTCTGATATTTATTTTTCTTTTCTTACGCACGTATGAACTTCGCCATCTGTTTCTGATTCTTTCTCAATGATTTAATTAACGACAGAACCACCAAGAAAAAGAATTCGCTCGTTTCACGGACGAGTTATCTGTGTTAAATAAACTGAGCAAACACTTGCAGTTTCCTTAATTCTCTTTTATTCAGTACGGAGAATTAAATATATAATTATACGAAATGCTCGTCTTAAAAGATGTTATACAAGTTTAACGCTAATCAATCTGATTTAACGGGAAACTGTCATTTAATAAGACAGTAGATTTTAAACTTTAACTCGAGGGATATTTCGTCGAACAACTTCTCTAATCGTCCGTACCTAATATAGGAAAAGTTTCATGGATCATTGAGTGCATCGCGACGCTTTCCGGCATTCTATTTTACCTAACCCCGCTCTCCGCTTTTAACTAACAATTTCCGTTATATCAGAGATTTATATCTTACACCCGACGCGTCTCATTGGTCTTGGCTTCGCGTCATTAAGACGCATTTATTATTCCCTGTGCAGTCGGAGGAAAACGTCGCGTTGCAAAGAACGTCGCGCTCGCGCGATTCAGACCGGAGCCGAGAGGAAAGCCGAGGGAGGGGCAAACGCCCGGGAATGGATTATCGAAGAAGCGAGATTTCCAAACGAGATTTAGAGTGTCAGCAAGGGGCTGAAGAAACCGGGCTGTGCGCGCCCTGGAAAAGCTTCAACTCTCTCTCCTTCGCCTAGGCGAAAATGACGGCGAGGTACATCGAAGGACGCGACGGGTCCTTTCAAGCCCGTAGCTGTCGCTGCCCGCCCGTAGTGAACACCTCCTCCGCCCATGGCGAAGAAAACTTTTATCTGCTGCCGATGATTTATGTATGAACCGTGTTAAATTGTTTTGTTAGCAACTCGTGGAATTAGCATCGCTGAGGCGCTTGTTCTCTCAATTATGGCGCTCGGAACAACGGAAATTCCGCCGTCTCGTCGGGGTTCTCGCTTCCCTATCGAACGGATCCACAAAACGGTCATTAAATGTATCGCACAGCGGGAATATTAGAGCAATTGCGGCGCGATAGCGTTCTAGTATAGAATTCTCAACTGTAATCTCGGTGCGCTTTCACTATTGTACCGCAACGCACAGATTTACGAAAAGAGAAACTGAGTTTTCAACGAAGAAGCAGTCTACGAGAAAATATACGTTCTTTATACGATAAATAATAATTTTTAATGTAAATTAATATAATTCTTATATCCAATCCTTTCTTTTCTTTGAAATACTAGGAGCACTTGGCTAAATAATAATCTCCATTTTTTACCTTTTTTTTTTCAACGCACAACTTTACATATATTTTCTAAAGCTGTTTAAGTACATGTAAAAAATCACTTAATATAATTTTTGTACACTTGTAAAAGTGATTAAAATTAACCCAGATATGAATAACCCACCGAATGTAGTAAAGGAAAATCATCGTGTGTACTGAGGTTTGAGTTTCATTGGGAAACTTATTTGTTATTTGAATTAACTTGAAGTAAATAATTTCCAACGTTCAGAAATTATTCTTCAGTGGTATGAGTTTAGATATCTTTGATAATTGTAACATAAATATTTATGATTGATATCTATATACACCAATAAAAAATTTGTGAGATTTAACTCGTTTCACGTGTCTCGCACAGTCGACTCAAATTTTTGTATTAATTTAACACAAGATGAATATATTACAAAGTAACACAAATATTATGTAAAAAATTAATATTGATAAAAACATAACATTGACGTAATTTGTAAGCAATCATATTTCATTAAAATTAACATGTATAATAAACAATACGTTTTAATAAATTTAACATTTATAGTATGTCAAATTAACACATTTCATTCATGTATCTTAGAATTTATGTCAAAAATTTTTTATCATTTTCAAAAACATTTTCGTCATTTGTTCGTTTACTGATAAATTATATTATTTTAACACTAAGAAATGTGGAATATCAATTTAACACAAAATATTCAAATAATACAATCACATTATATTAAATTAACTCTCATATATGTATTAAGAAATATAAAATTTTAACAAGAACTCGAGTGGATCGTTTCTAACAAATAAATATAAAATTTTTTTACTGTGTATTATACATTACAGTATATATGTTATATTATTCTTTTAATCATCGCCATAAAAATAGGCTGCTCGCTATTCGATTTTGCAATCTATCCTTCGTGATCTCGTGCGACGCATTGATAACGTTTTCGTCAGGAATTATTCATCAGCGACGTTCCGCCGCTCAAATGGGGTAAACGGAACGCCGTTGCAAGGAGGAAAATGCCAGGATAAAAAGAGAACGAGATAAAATTTACAAGCGAATTTGTGTGTACGAGTACGAGACGCGTGCTCCGCCGAAGGCAGCCGTTAACCGAGAGGAGCTTCAATGGCGAGGAAATAAGAGATTCTCGGGTGTCGGTCGAAATCCGTTGAGATTATTGACAAAGAAGGAAAAACTTTCGTGCCTGTGAAAAGAAGGACGAGCTTCGGCGCGCGAATTATCCAAGAAAATCCCTACGATTTTCAGTTTTATCATACTCCCCGCAAACCAGACCTTTTATTTCCGCGCCATTACGACAGTCAAGTTATGCTTCTCGGTCCGTCTAAATTGATGAAAATAAGATTGTCACGATGAATATAAAAACTGTCGTGTCTCGACGGTTCTCGGACGGTTTGAAATCTCCAGACATGATACTGGCTTTCCTCACAAAGTCATAAAGACTCTAAATATATAACAGTTAATATAATTCTCTCTTTCTCGTATTTTTTTTTTTAATATCATGTAGAATGCGCATATAAAATCGCACATAAAATTCGAGACGTGAGCGTAGCGTGACGTAATCCGCAAGATTAAACGTCTATCTTTATGCACCGAAGATACACAACAGATGTTCTGACATTCCTACCTGCTGCCTCTTCGCCAGTACGATGACTAGTAAACGTTGAAAAAGGACCCCGGAATAAATCTGACAAATAAAATTACGCTTTGTGCCGGTCAGCAATTCGTTGTGCGCGTGCGAGACAGCTTGAATGAAAAATCACCGCGAATGCAAAAGCGTGAGCCAAGATAGGAATGAGAAGGAGAGAAAAAGCCAGAGACCGCGTATGCGGTCGAGGTCACCGCGATGTCGCCGAGATTATTGGCGAAGGCGAAAAGTTCGCACACGACTATGGTACGGCTCGACGGTGAAAAGTTTTCATCGGCATCGATAAGGTCGCACAGCTGTGATCTGCCAAATGTTAAGAAGAGACGGGAAAGAGGCAGACAGACAGACCAGACAGAGACAGAGACAGAGACAGAGGGAGGAGGGAGAGAGAGAGAGAGAGAGACGGAGAGACAAGATGAGAAGCAGCGATTCCTGTAATTTAGAGTTCCGCCGTACTTTCGAGGGCCGTGGCACTTCTGACTGCACCTGAGTTCCACCGCGTCCGTGTCCGCGCGCGCGAGCGAACGTCTAAGAAATCCATTAGGAGCCATTTATTTCCCACTGCTCCGTGCCACTCCGACTGCGACAGCAAATCGAAGAGTCGGAAGAGTACGGGAGAGGGAGCGCGAAGGAAAGAGAATAAAAAAAAAAAAGATGGGAAAGGTGGAAGAGAGAGAACGAAAGGGGGTAGGAGGGGTCGAAGGGGGTAAAATAAATGTACAAACGAGATTCCTGGAGTGCCTGCGTGTACGCTTCGATTCTAAGGACGATCCTAGGATGACAACGAGGACTACGATGACGACGAGAACGACGAAGAGACGACGGGCGCCGCGTTGATGGGAGAGTAAAGAATGCCCCAGGGTAGGTCGTGCGCGCCAGGATCCCGCACGAGGGTGACGACCGACGCCGTTAGGGGATGAGAGAGGTTCGGAGCAGCGGCAGACGAACGGAGAGAATAAGAACGATTACTCAAAACTGCTAACTGAATAGACAACAAGTCATACAAATCGACAGATGCTTTCAGCTGTCAGCACGCTGCCATTTTCTTTTGTCTTCTTCCTGGGTGCGTTTACTCGCGATGCTTTGATTGCACGCTTAACACCGCCGCTTTTACGCGAATCGTGGTACACAAAGCCAGATTAACGCAGATTAAAGTAGACAAAGAAAGTGTTTGATGCTGGAAAGTTGGATGCGAGCTATATGATTTAAATTCCGGAAATATTAAGATGAAATGATTGACGAATGAAATCGTATGATTAGATAAATTATAATCAAACTATTTTTTATAGGTAAATAAATAATTATTTTTCTAATTGATTCCAACTAGTATTCTTCGATTTTTTTTTTCCCCCTTTAACTTCGTACGTCGGTTTAACCTTTAAGTGGATAAGTGGAGTGGCTCTAATTTTCTTTAAAACCTTGTTCAGGGAAAGGAAGATAAAAAGTACTGCCCAGATGCCCAAAAGTCTTATAGCTCATTATTTTTACATTCTTTTATCTCGTAAAGATGGAACTAATGTAAATATAACTATTACATGATATATGCTAGTAAAAAGTATCACTAAAAAATTAAATTTTTTTAGGGTGTTCTGAGCACCTCTCCTACCAACTTGCGTATCTTGAAACTATCTACTTATTTAGAGATTAATCTCGAATACTATGATAATTTATTAAGAAGAAAATGTTATATCTTATTAACTTAAAATAAGAAAAATAAAGGGAACAAAACATGGAAGCAACTGGCGTAAAAATTACATTCATTTTGTCTAAAATTTTAATAATGCGTTTTGTACAAGCATATAAATCAATAATGTCCGGCATTACGTCACATCCCCGAGCTTCATATATCTTCTCCGGCAACTAGGAAAGTCTTTCCGTTTATTTTTCATCGTACGTACTCCTTGCGCTAAGAAAATTAAAGCTGACAGCAGAAAGAAATATTCGAGATAAACGAGGCGCGCGCAGTGATATAATTCGGGGGCAAGATTTCTTCTCGAAAAAAGATCCGTTGGACACTGAAATCTCGAGAAGAAAAGCTCCGATGACGGGAAAATGAGAAACGGTCGGCCATTATTATGGCGCTCTGCGAATCCGATAGATTATTAGCACAAAGTTACTTGAACGCACGCAAAGCCCACTGAGAGTTCCGTAGCGGAAACAGAAAACGCATTAGCGGCTCGCGCTTCCTAATAATCCTTTGTATCCTTAATATCCTTGATTATCCTGCTGTTTCCTGCCGACATTCATGATCTGTTGCGCACCGACTTATCCGTTCGAGCGTTATGGCCTTTCCATATATTTATAACTGAATCGATTTGAAACCATGGTCTGAAATAAATCCTTTGGTTGACGATTAAGGTACAAGATAACAACAATTAGGAATTCTGTATAGACAGAAAATATTTGTGATCTTTACGCTTTGAAGTCGAAAGCGAAAAAAAAATCCAATAAACACAAGTAACTTAGTAGCACTTGTAAGTAAAGACTTTTGAAATGTAACAGTTAAATAATGATATAATGGCAAATGTAAAATACGAACGATTTTTAGACGTGAACAAATCTCCAAATAATAAATTTATTCGGATGTATAACATAATATTTGCAAATAAGCGAAAAAATATATATAGTCGGTCCAAAGCGAGTCTTTAAGTCTATAATAATACTTTTGTATGAATTTTACAATTTCCAAGTCACACAAATTACACGTCGATTATATGTCGGTCTTGAAACACAGCCCTAAATCAAAGTTGGAATATGTAATCTATCGAATTAAATTGACAAGTAATTTAATAATAGCTAATGCTATTGAGCATCTTTAACACCGTAAAGAGTTAATAATATTTTCAATTAGTACAACATATACTGACAGAAAACTGTTTGGTATTTATGACTATAATCTCATAGTAAAATAATTATGGCTAGAAGCTCCATTTTTATGGTTACTAATGTTATTACTAATATAATGTTAATAATAATAATCATATATGTGTAATTCTCTCAAATATTAAAAATTGTACTATAAATTATGCTAATTTCAAATACATTAATGCAGTAAAATATCAAGATATAAATGGTAAACAAAATAAACATTTTTATTCAATAAATGTAATCGCAGTTATAGTGAATGTAATTATTCTCTTAAATTCACTTACTATTTATATGGTAATAATAATTAAAAAATATGTTAAGGAAAAACTGAAGATTTTCAGCAGTGTGTGTGTGTGACTGTATTTGCACACACACATAATTAAAACAACTATAATATAAATATATAGTTATTCTACATTCTAAAAAATGACCATAACATATAATTAAATTGTGGTAATTGCAACTATTTTTTTTCTCTCATATGTATGTATGGAAGATGGTAAAAAATAGCAAAAGATAAACGTGCGACATGTGATTAGAGTAACTCGTCTAAAGACGTAGTTGTATTTCTCACAATCGCGAAAAGAACGCTTTTCCTTACGTCCCTCTATAGAAAATAGAGTTAGCCATTCCCTTGTAAAATCCCAGGCGGAATCCAGGAAAAATTAACGCGTAGCGTCTCGCGTTCTCCATGGAAATCTGCCGCGCGGCGTGTTTGCATCACCGAAAATTAATCTCGACGAATTATGGCCCTAATTTAATCGCGTCGTCTTCCGTGACACGCGTACGCGATGAGCGCGGGAGCGTCCATTTACGCCCAAGTCGCTAACGAGCGTGCCTTTCTCGAGGGCGAGAATAATTTGACAAATTAGTGGCCGGGAGGATCGATGAACAATATTCGCGTCGCGCGTTCGAAGCGACACGAAGGCTCGCGCGTATAATAGCCGCGCCGGAAACCGTTCTCCATAGAATAAGTGCTTTCTGCCGTCCGGCAGACAGCAGGGGCGGCTTTGTGCCCACAAAATCCCGGTTCGACCCTTGACACTCGAGAGAAAGGGGGGCGAGACTCGCCGGGCCGATAGCCCAAGTTTATAAATACAACTTCGCATGGAGGAAAACGAGATGGACGAAATCCTTCTGAAAGCAAAACCACAGTTGAGAGCGCCGCGCGATTGCGCGACCATCGATCCATTTTCCAGAGATTAAATTCGGAACGGAGAAAAAACGTCATGTTTATTTATTCTTTCATATTATATGCAAAAGTAATAAATAACGTTTCGAGTGAATGATGTTGTAAAATTGTTTATTTTTTGCAAGAAGTTTCTTTACAATGTTTTAAAATGCTAATAGCATCATTATTAAATCAACGTTCAATTTAATTGTGATTATTATTTCAGCTTTAGTTTATGATTGTGTTTCAAGTCTGATAATAAGCGACGCCCAGTTTATATAACTGAAAAATGTATTTATAATTTACATATAAAAATATCAGGTACCAAAATCTAGCCTTGACTGCTTTTCTTACCTATCTAATTTATTCATATAATGGTTTAGATTAGCTTTATTTAAAATTATTATTTTAAAGCTGGAATAAAATTGTAAAACGCACGACAGTGTCTTTCAGTTATTTGTCTCTTTCTTTTTATTCCATTTTAAAATTCATTTTATATTAGGCACTTTATCTTAAGGATATTTTGGCGGAATAATATACCCGCGCGGCTAAAAATATCAATCAAAAATTCAACTATAAAAAAAGTCAATATCAGCTAATATTAGCCAACAAATTTTACAAATTTTGTTATAAATATACTCTGAAACCAGCCGCAAAAGAAAAACGAAACAATAAATAATTAAATAATTTGGCTTATAATGACTTTATATAAAAAATGATCATATTTTTTGCTGCCAGTTTTAGGTAAATAACTTTTAAATAATAAATAAATAAATCCAAGTAAACTTTTGCACGAATATTTATTAATTTTATTAGTCTATACATATAGACATAAACATTTTTTATTTAATTCGTCATCATGACCTTACTAAATTTAGTTTTTTGTAAATAACTACTATAAAACAAGATTTTACTTTATTAAGGTTTTTTTACTAACAAAAAAATTACATAAATTTTAAACTAATAAGCAAATTATGCTCGAATTTTACACAAATACTCACAGACGTAATATTAAAACAATTTATGAAATTCTTATATTTTTAACGTGTAACGTATTACGATGAAACTCGCGTTTTCCAATTATTATTAGCACATCGGCAGATTGGCACATTGGTCAGCAGCACTTCGCGCTGTCATTCTATGAGATCGAGAGGGTTAAAAGCTTCCCTGATTTTCGGCTGATCTCGCGGGAAACTTTCAACGATCGATGGGACGAACTCTTAGCAAACTGTCGGACAGCTTAACCTCGTGATCTCTTGTGCCTGTGATGGTGAAAAGATCTCGAAGATTTAGCTTACGTATAGCATAAGAGGAATACAATGTGACATCACAAAATTGATCAGATGTAAAAATTCTAGAAAATTTTTTAATGCGATAATCGGAAGATATATCTCTCAATTTATCCCATTTCCCTTTTTTTGGAATTCAAATATCTGTTGAAATATACCAATATACTGTATATATTCAAAAAATTCCAATAAAGCTCATAAAAATCGACACAGATGAGCATGTGTAGAAATATTATATGCGAAATTAAATACACACATTTCGATTCTCGGTTTGGATCTTCTTCAATATCAGGAGACAGTTGTGCCTCGGCGCTAATAATATACTAACAAGTTAGCCAAATGACAAATAATGTCACTCTACAATAAATCATAAAAATTGTCAAATTGAATAATTACAAAATGTTATTGAACCAGAGAAACATCATAAATCTAATCTCATCGTAAATCTAATCTCGAATCATAGTCGAAAATTAAAATTAGTAATATAATAACGATAAGAGATGATAAAACAGATCGCAAATAGGAGCAATGTGTATAATATAAGATGTTGTGAGCTTTGTTCATATTTCTGTCTTTACTTACTCCGCAGGCGGATTTTTTGTTAAAATTTATTCTAGAAAAAAAATAACGATTTAAAAAAAATTAATTAATGAACTATTTATTCTTTTTGAATTGAATTAAAAAATTTCTTTATTAGCATGATCCCAATAAAATTAAATCTAAAGGGGTTGATAAAAACTTAAATTTGTGCCAAGAAACTTAACAGTGAAATTTTGTCTGGGTCAAAAAAGATCCATTGTGCTCACGAAGAGTTAAACTACCGTCTTGGCGCAGTACAGGCTTCTAGTATTTAAAGACGTGTCCGAAGATTAAAATGCACCATCTACGTGAGAGGAACTCGAGTTTGCCTAAATGAAACGGCTCCGAGTAAACGGATAAGTAAATAAATTGCGGTCGATGGGAAAAGCGGAGGGGGAGAGAGATGAAAAAAGGGCAATCACGCGATTGATGGACGATTTGCGGGCAGCATTAAGCGGCGGGCTAAAAAATTGAAGTAACGTTTAGCGAGCGTCAACGGTCGGATTAGCCGCTGATCCGATTAAACCGGGCAACCGCCGATCGATGCTGTTTACAAACAGTACGACGGCGGTTACGGCTTCTATTCGTAGCTGCCTCGAGACGATCGTCGAGGGTGCGAGCCCCGATCGATCTTTTTCAAATTACACGAATGTTTTAAAGACTAGCTGTAACTGTAGACTTGTGATTTTTGTGCTGTTATCGTGCGAGCATGCAGTGAAGGATAAAGGAAAAAACGAGAGAGAGAAAGAGAGAGAGAGAAAGAGAGAGACTAAATTATTTATCACGCTGAAAATATGTGAACTGATTTGAATTCAATTGCACTCAGTATGTACCAGTATAATACTAGTTTTTCCAATAGAAAATGCTGTATCAGACTATATATTGAAGACTGAGATTGCATGAAATGTAATCGATTAATCAGAATGAAAAAATTTGTTCATTACTTGATATATATATATATTCGATAATATCTATTCATTTAAGATGAATACAAATAGTTTTTGAATTGACGATAGTCGATATTTTTGCTCCATATCGACAAATCTGAGCGAGCGAGAGAGAGAGAGAGAGAGAGAGAGAGAATTCGACTTGTAAAAGAGATTCGCAGCATCCGAAAATAACGTGAACTTACATTCGCGAATGCAAATGTGGAGAGCTCTCGTGTCGGTAATCTCTCCGGTAAACAGCTCTTACAACTCAAACGGATCGTGGTCGTTAGTTTACGACAATCCTAATCAAGCGAACGAATGACTGTAATCTTGTCGAACGAGCCAACTTAAACTCTCCGGAAATTTAACTTATCGTTATGTTGACACGAACCGCGGGCGACGAGGAACGGGATCGTTGACGGTGTAGCCGATTGCTCCCGTCCGAGGAAGCTTCTGTCCTCATGTAAAACGGGATATCCTGGAAAGTTTCGGGGGAAAATCTCGCGCGTTTTCCGCTTGCCCTCTCATTCTCCCTCTCTCTTTCATCCTCCTGTCTACCCCTCGCGCCGCTAACGACCTGAAAATCGTCAAGATATATGGCTGGCTCGCATATCAACGTGGAAGAATGCTTCGCGCGCAGTCCAGGGAGATAATCGAAAGTGGAAAAGGTCGTGCGGAGTCAGACCAGCAACGAGGAGAATCTACGGCGGCTTTCTAACGGTCGTAACTACTCGGTTCTTTGCCTTCCGCAGGATCGGAATATAATCGCATCACTTCCTTCTATTCTAACTTTGCGCGCTCTCTCTCTCTCTCTCTCTCTCTCTCTCTCTCTCTCTCTCTCTCTCTCTTTCTCTCTCTGTGTGTGTTCTTTTTAATTTTCCTTTTTAAATTCTAATGTAACTGCCGCCCCATATAATACATGCACATCGCCGGTTAGTCTCACGTTTACGCACAATTACGTCACCGTACGAAGTGCGCGATTATCGCGACAGAAAAGCCAATTTTGCATTAAGCTTTCCTTCCTCCCTTACGTGACACTCACTCGTCCACCCTTCGCTCTCTGTTCCTGCGGCTCCAGGGGAGATCCGTTCCCGCGCCTTGTTGTACTGCCGTTCGCACTGCCCGGTACTTCTCGGCGACGACTTGAAAGAGTCGTAGATTGCTTCCAGAGCACTTTACCCACTTATTTTTCTCTCCTCTCGCGCATACGTACATCAATCTACTACACTCGGACCGTCAAGCTGGTGGTTATCGTCGTGCGACGCGCGTCCCTCCTCGCCGCGGGACCGTGTCATCTTTTTCAGCTTCGCCGCGCACTTCCGATCGCGTAACCAAACGGAGACGGCGAGACCGTCGTGGCGACACGTGGCACGTTGCGGCCCGTCTTTTTCTCGTCTCTTAATCCGTCGCCGAGGCTGCTGTACGTATAGAGACCGGCATGATCCCCGCTACCTCGCGTAAACCAACCGCACGATCCTGACGGGCCGAGGTCGCGTCGCCTACTGCGAGACGGCGGCGCGAGGCGTCTCGCAACCGCCCGCCACCGTCCGCACACGCCCGAGCCGGCGTGCTGCGTGACGTCGCGACGCCCACGCAAGATCGGGATGCGCGCGCGAGCGAGCCCAGTTCCGATTTCGCGCGCTATCCACGAGCCAAAGCCTAATCTACAATTTACTCTTTATTTCCTCCTTTATTCCCTCTTGCCCTTTTATCGCTTTTTTCGACTTCTCGCTTTTTCGACTCTTACCCAGCTTTTTCGTTTTCTGGTCTTCGCCCGAGATTAAAGTTCAGACGAACTTCGGACAGGGAACATGTGAAAAGAAACGTTATTATCGATAAACGATCGTTTATTGCAATTCTAAAGCAAAGAAGGAAAAAGGCATGAAGGAAGAAGCAAGCGAGACAGGAAGTGAACAACACATTGTAAATTAGGCTTGATTGACGATTGGATAGAGGTGGGAATACAGAGAAAAGAGGTAGATAGATGCGCATTTGGTATAATTCTAGAGTAAGCCCTTTAAGAGGATTCTAAAGCCGTCTGTATTACCGGCTAAATCATATAATTTTTGTATAACCAATACTTTTTTTCTCTTTCACTGATTCGAAATCCTCCTTTCCTTTTCCAGGATTAAAGTATACGCATTTACGTGTTTGTGAGGTGGAGTTTATATCGAGAACGACCAAAAATTTCGAAATTGATATATATTTTTTATCATTTCTTAGTGTAACATAGGCGTCTCAAGTTGTTAAGTCGTGACAACATTTGCTTGATACGAAAGTTCTGCAACCTATACTTACGAAGTAGTAATCCACAAACATGTGGTTTGCACAAACAAATAACGTCGAGTTCTTAGAATTAGACTTTATCACGATGAATTTGTTATACGAAAATTGACATTACGTGCGACTACGTGTATCATAGCGTTGCGTGAGATATTGTGATAGTATATAAAGACATGTCGATGCGCTTGGCAAACAGCGACTTCTGGTGACATCGTCGGAGTTCGAGCTTCTCTCGCTTAGGATCCTCTTAAAAACATAAAAATAAAAGAAAAGTGCAAGAGAAATTGCTATTTATTACGCACACTGGGACAATGTGCCCTCAAGATTTTACTGTACAAGTAAGGACTTGTACAGTTCTGATAATACATACAAGCCTCGGTTTTTCATTATCTAATTAACTTGTGGTCTAATTTTTCTAGCTATGATTAATCATTAAATGGTGAAACTAATGATTTTGTAATGGTAACTTTAAAAGTTATTCATTACAAAACCATCAGTTTAATAATTAATTGTTATGTAGATAGAAAAATACAATTTTTATTTTATTGTAAGATTAAGCTCAACCACAAATTAATCAGCCAATAAAAAATCGGGCCTAAGAGCAATAATATAGATAATTTATAATGAAGAAATTACTCAAATTATAATATATGTTCATATAAGTGTGTGTGGATGCAGGTGAGTGTGGGTGGATGGATGTGTGTGTGTGTGTGTGTGTGTTTGTGTGAAAACACGATGAGAGAGAGAGAGAGAGAGAGAGAGAGAGAAACAATCAATACAACTGATGATTATTCGCTATAAGAAAAAACCTAATTAATTTTGATGATCAGAACAAAATCAAGTTAACGCTGTGTTTTCCTGGAATCGCGTATATCAACCATGACAAACGTAAGAAATTAATTTAAGAATATTTATTTTGAAATAATATAAAAATAAAAACTGAACAATTAAACAGTAAAGTAAACGTAAAAATAAAAACAATTATTATAAAAAATAAGCAATAAAAATGTGAATGTAAATAAAAGATAAATAAGATGCACAAACAAATAAATAAATAAAAATGCGAAATGTGCTATTTATATTTATTTTATATTTATTTTTTTTTTAATTTACATTGTTGGATACATTAGGAACTGGTCGCTTGAAAAAAAAAAATATGTAAAATATACAATATATCGAGTACTGGTTTTTAATGACATGCACGAATCTCCAAAATGACGCACAATGTTATATCGCGCTATCGTTTTTTGTTCCATCGTCCGTCTCTCACGGCGACGAACGGTACATTATTTCACGGCGGATTACGGACGTAGGTGTTAATTATTAATCGTCAATTGCAATTAGCGCCACAGTTGCAACATATTCTGATCGATAAAGCGCGCCTCAGAATATATCGCGCGCGCGGCTCGTAATTTTATTTCGTATATATACGTATGTCGATGGAATTATAATCTACGCGAAATGACACACGCGTGCTGTATCCTTCTTCCTCTTTCATCGCTTTCTCTCTCCTTTATTCCCTTTCTTTCTCTCTCGCTTTCGACGGTCTCCGTGGAGTAAAACGCGCGAAATATGTAGATGCGACTCAACGAATGAATCTCGTTGCAGGCAACCGTTGGAGAATCGCGCGAAACACTGGTAATTCTACGGCACCATTAATAATTCGTAGACCCGTCATACGGAACTTCAGATACGGTGATGTTCCCGCTAGAGAAAATTCAGAGGATTCGTTAATCAAATTTTGCGGCGACCGGGAGATCCGGAGGTAATATCGTGAAACATTTATACGTATCACCGTCGTATTACCTCGGCGAATATGCGGAGACTTCCGTTTAAAGAAAAAAAAAAAAAAAAAAACAATGAAAAAAAGAGGAAAATAAAAACGAAACACACCGTTAAGGTAATTGCGAGAAAGTGAGACTTTAAATATTAACAATAACGAAATTCACCTTGCAGCTGAAGTAAGTTTGAGTCATATAACGTCTAGACTGTCTGGAGTAAAGGAATGTATGTGAACCGGTCGTTTTGCGAAATTACATGAATCCACATTTCTATGAAAATCAGTCTCCAGTACTACATCAAGGCAACGGCTCCATTTCCTGCTCAAATAACATTATTTCGAGTATTTCCTGTGTGTTTCGTGAGTAAGTATGTCGAATCTAAGAGCTATTAAGATAGATATACATCAAACGAATGAACAATGGACGAACAGCGAACGCGCATAACTTTCAATATGAATGCAAGAGGAAGCAAAACAACACGAAATACAAGTACTTTCATAATTTTTATTCTTTTATTGCTTATTATCTTGCATTGGCTTATTATCTTCAAATGGATAAGATAAAAAATAGAAGATTGAAACGTCATAAAGAAGGAAAAATTATAATAGTTGATAATATAATTTAAGTCTGAATGTAGAATATCTTATTTTCATTGATTTCATTAATGAAAGAAATAATTTTTGTTAATACGAGCAAAAAGAATTTCTTTGAAATTAAGATATTTTTTTTCCAGTATGTATACGGAGAGAACAATTTTGCTGAAATACCTAAAAATTTAACTAAATATAGATCTAAAATATAGATCTAATTTTGTTGGATAAAAATAAATAATGTAGAATTTAAAATTAGTGTACAGTAAGACGCTCAAGCTGGTTCCTTATATTAAAACTTTTTGCAGCATTGCTCATCATATTTGAGCACCCTACGTTACTATTGTACAATATTTTGATAGTCCAATAAAATTATTTTCAGATCTGTATCTCTAGCTAAATTCATAGATATTGTACTTCAGCTTCAAAACTGTTTTTTCCGCGTGTGCACTTTGCAAGAACACGCGCAATAAGCATACGTTTCCAATCGACGGTGAGCCGCAACTGCATTCGCCGACTAATTAGGTGAATTGCGAGGAAGCTCGAATCTATGTGTCCCTGTGAGCGAAACGGATTATCGATTTCGCACACGGTGGATAATAGCAACTAGCCTTACGTCGTTCGGAGACGACGGTGCGCGATAGTTTCTCGCTTTTGCGTCGCTACTCTAACCGGCGCGAACTTCCATAACTTCATTGGTGGATAGAATTGAATTTCTGCGGCTCGAGATAAACGGCCAATGCGAGGCGTCTAGTCCAGGATATTATATTAAACGTCATCGACTCTTGATAAGGAGGCTAACATTTGGACCCCGAAGCACTCCATCCACTTCACGCCTCTTCCTCTCGTCTGTCGAGAGGTGCCGTGTCAGCGAGATAAAAGAAGAGCCAACTCTCGTTAATTTATGGAGCGTTTGAGTGAATTCGATTAACATTGATTGGTACACGGTAAGAATGGTTTTGCTAAAGTTATCTAAAAACATAGCTAGATAACGGATCTGAAAATAATTTCGTTGGACTATCAAAATAGTTATGTAGGACGTTCAAACTGCTTGTTATGATATCGAAACTTCTACAGTATTGCTCGTTATATATAAATACTCGAGCAAAATCATTCTTCTGTGTGAACGCTATCATTACAATCAAAATATATTTTCGCACATATATTTACGTAATTGATTTAACAATAGGCAAATATATTAAACTGATTAAGCGATTAGAGGAGCGATTAAAAATTTAATTTAAATCATACACTGAGGCAATTTACGAACTCTGCGTAACTTTCAATTAACAATCATGCAGGGTCGACGAGGATCGTTCGGAAAGACATGCGTTAAACTATTCGTATCCGCAAAGTCCCGCGATAAAGAGAGCGAAACGGTAGAGTCGGAAGACATTTCGCAAAACATTTTTACTCGCCGTTTCCCGCGCGTAAGAGGATTAAATTAAAATGCTAACATCGAGAAATCGCTTTCATCTTTATGAGATTGCCCGGCGTACGCTTTGCAAGCAAAAAGGGGGAAATGCGGGGGGAGAGGTAGAAAAGGGGAGAAGGAAAATGCGATGCGGATGCTGCCGGGATGTTCGTACTAGCGAAGAGAGAATCGATCGATCGAATTATCTCGCTAAATCTGTGAGCAGAGAGGACCGATACGCGTAGCTCTCGCCGAAGATTTCTACGTCACGAAATGCAATCGGACCCATCTCGCGCTTAATTGACTTCGTTAACGCAACCGATCGCAGAGCGAGAGAGAGAAAAATACAGAGGGAAGGGGAGGGGGAGGGGG
>NW_017304228.1:566304-573199 GCF_001594115.1 Trachymyrmex septentrionalis | reverse complement strand
GAGAGAGAGAGAGAGAGAGAGAGAGAGAGAGAGAGAGAGAGAGAGAGAGAGACTTTGTAACCTGCGCCGACAATTGATGATGACGGTTCATCGTACATTCAATGTCATTATCGGTTGGCCTCGTGTAATGAAATCTCTACGCGGAACGTGATAAACGATTACCGATCTTCGCCGAAACGCAGTGATAGGCGGACCTGCGTGAATGGGGCATGCAGGCGGGCGGGCGAGTGTACGCAAATAAACGCCGTAATTAACCGGCTTACAATTAGGCTTACGACGACAAACAGTTTACGCGCGTAAACTGCAGCCCCTGGCGCGGTCACGCGGCGAACCACCTGATGATTCGGCAAGATTTCCGCGGGTAATCGCGTCATGGACGATTGCATTCCGTGGCTGCGGCCATACTTTACTCTCGTTCGCATATTCGAGGCGGTGGGAAAGGGGCGAGATGGGGCGAGGGGAAGGATGAAAAATCGTCTGTATAATGCAACGTCTGTATTTCCATTAAAAGCTGCGAATAAATATGTTCAGCACGCGAGGGCAGGGCCGAACAATCGATAGACGAATGGAGATATTTTCTCTACTCTGAGAATTAAATTCCTCTAAAAGTCGAGCAATAAGAAAGAGAATAAATAAGATTCGAGTAACCTTTATCTCACTTTTTTTCTTCCTCTCTATCTCATCCTCCGTCACCGAGGGCTAAATATATATGTGGAAATAAAGCATACAATACATTAGACACAGAAGAGCGATACATTTGATGCAGACCAGCGATAATCGGATGGAGCGAAAGAGGGGAAAGGATGTCCGGGGTTCCCCTTTCAAAAATCGATTTTCTTCTTCGAGGAGGCGAAATGGGAGGCGCGTTTTCTTCTCATTTGCGTAAAGTGCTTTCCGCGAGCGTATCCGGCGCATTATACATCGCGAAAAGCGGTCCCGGAGGGGCTGTTTACGATAATTTATTGCGCGGTTCTCGGCATAAACTAGTTTGCGGAGATGCGACGGTTTCAGTACGGAGGCTGCCCACGGATAGCCTGGATTACATATGGACGCTGCAAGATCGCCGTCTAAAACCCCGAACCTGGTACCATTGCCAGATCGTATATGATTTAAACAGATATTTTCGGTGTTCACACGTGAAGTTCTCTTATTTTTGACATCCCATTTTTTTTACATTTAATCGTTTTTTTTTTTAATGTATTAAGAATTTTAGAAACTTTTTTTCGGGGGAGGGGGGAGGGGGAGAATGGGTAATCAAAACTCTACGACTGCGTTCGATTTGACTTACAGCGTTTGTAACCATCATTAATCTTTGTTTAATATTTGTTAAACAACAAGGAGATGAAATGATGCTTAAAGTGAGTACTTAATCAAACGCAGTTTATCAATTATCTAATAATTGTGATCAACAGAAATGTTGTACGTAAATAAATAATTATTATACAAATGTAAATGAATAATTATAATTTATTATTTATTATAATTATTCATTTACATTTGTATAATAATTATTTATTTACGTACAACATTTCTGTTGATCAATATTTCTAAAGTTAATCGTAATTTCTATCGTATATATATATATATCTCTTTCTCTCTCTCTCATAATTTTAGCTTTTACGATTTCACACAGAGATGAAATAAATAGACTTTCGCAGAGATTTAAAAATCGCGAAATGTTGCGTACAGTCTAACCTACTTAAATATGGCTTAAGATAGAATATAGAGATTAGAGCATAAAGAAGTGGATGCATGCCAGCAATTTTCTCCGTACATTATAGCGTATTTTATCGCATTTTTTGAGCTGGTTGACTTATCATCAGATGTTGCGAAAGAAGCTTTGACGGGCTCTCCGGCTGGCTCGCGATGAGATTGATGACTGCGCGCTGACGCACTAGAAACTTTCCAAAGAAAGAATTCGCGGCTTATCGAAAGACACAAAGAACAAAAATTCACAGCTCGCAAAAAGCTGCAACGGAAAAAAGAATCCGCTTGCGCACGACGAGTTTTACAGAAGCGGACGCCTCGTTACGCGCACGCCCTGGTCACATTCAGTCAAGGAGGTCGTGTGAGCTAATATAACACCGGCGAATATGATATCAGTCGATCGTCCCGACTGTGTGACGGCGGTAAATTGATAAAAAGAAATTGCGAAAGAGACGCGCGAGAGTGCTCTTTATAAGAGCGATAAAAAAAGAAACGCTGACAGGACGCTGAGCGTCATTGAAATCTTATTAAATGCGAAAAAAAATTACATAAAACTCCCGATAACGTCGTATCATATGTCTAGAGATATCTCTAAATAATTATGTTTACGATACAAGAATTCTTATTGATAAATGAAACGAATGAAAATGTTCGCGGAATGTTCTTGTTAACTATGTTACGCTGAGATAATGCGCTTACTCTTTCTACTGCACGAAGCCCGCGATACGCAGATAAATTTACGAATGTTTTTTTCGTTCTTTTTTTTTCTCTCTCGAAAAGTGCTTATCGGCTAATATTACGCATTTGTGACTCTCAATGTACGGAGCGATGCAACACGTTTCAGTGTTTTAGTGTCGTGTATTTAGAGATCGGATTGCGTATATCACAAAAGACGACTAATATATATATATATAATATGCTGACGTAAGCGGGAATTAACCCAATAATTCTTCCCATGGAAGCAATCAGTCCGAAAATCTACGCTAATAAAGATTGACTCAGCTCGCTGGATATCAATAATATTATTAACTGCTTGTTAATATGACACTTGTCTTCCGAATGCATTTTTTGTTTCATCAAAAAAGGAGAGGTTATCTCTTTCATTTAACCTTCTGAGGACCGGCATTTTTATTTTAAGGGCTAGAACTTTTTTTCTCAATGTTACAGGATTGTGAGTGGCAAAAAAAAGGTGGCGCCACTATCGAGTGGCCCTAAAGGGGCCTCCGATTCTCCAAAGGTTAATATTTGTAGATTATATTATAAATATACACGATATGTGTCGAATATGCTACAATAGTGCTTCCCATTTGATGATACAAGTCGAAGTTTCGTTCTATCTTTATGTTATTCCACTGAATATCGAGAAAGATAGAACGAAGCTTGTGTTGACTTGTATCACTAAATGAAAAGCACTCGGTAGATTGAGATATTTATGTAGACAATTGTAAGCGTCAAGTCCGCGGTGAATCCCAGTATTCATCGGGATAATCATATACCACTACTTCTAGAAATACACCTGTTCCGCTCCTAATCAGCAAGAACGCTTCACTAAATACGGTTTAAACTTTGATCTCCAGTTGCCCTACCGGCCGTACGAAATTTGCATTTAATGACAGTAGTCAGCGTTGCAGGGCAGGACGTGCGAGGCGGGGTGTTTCGCCGAAGAGGGTGCAATGGTAATTTTGCGCCCTTATGGCTACGATTAAAAGAAGCGAATACGCACATAGAGGAAATTAATTTGAATAACTAATGTAAGAACTAATATAAAGTTCATTAAAAAAAAATGCGCTACGTAATGTGTATGAAGGGATAAAGGGGAAATGGGACTTTTTTCCCCCTCGCGGTAAATCCCACGACATTTTTTTTTCAGACAACCACACGAAGAGGCAGTCGCCGCAGCGTTGGAAAGAAAGTCGATAAAAATACCATTAAGATCCCTCGGCGAATATTCCGCCGGCATTATTGTGCAATTTGCTCGAATTACGCGAATCAGCCGCGTCTTTCTGCCCCAACACGCGAAATGGCTTGCCTTACCCGACAAAAAAAGAACGCCATTTGGTGTCTGTACGAATTAAACGACCACCGAGAACTTAGCTACGAGTTAGGTTGCCTCTACACTACATAATTCACAAAATGTAGTTTCACAAACGCAGACGAGAATGATGCACCGCACGCAAAACACACACACATACGCAAACCAATAAATTGAACTACGATAGTGTTGACATTTTAATTTAAGTCAGATTAGAGAAACTATGCGTCTGATATGTTCCGTATCACGGAAACTTATTGAAAGGGTAACTTTCCGCTGATAAATGACGAAATACAAAATTCATTCCCATTATTCATTTTATCATTGGTCAACGCAGATGATCGTCACAGCTGAGAAGTTAACGTGACAGTCTAGTGCTGTCTAGAGATCCTTAAGTAAGAGATTGGATACCATACGTTTGATCTGCCATATTTTTCAAGATAGAATGTGATAAATTATGCAAGAGACAAAATGAGATCTACGCATCTCGTTTTATCTTAAGCAGTTATGTCATTGTTTATCTTAAACAGGTCCTACAAAATCTGGCGAACCAGAAGTTATATCTAAATGATGTGGGGATCTCTAATCCATTCTATATGTATAAATCGCTATTCGCAAAATGCAAATCTTCAATTCGTGTTTGCGTTTACGAACTTGCATTTTGCGATCTTACAAATTATGCAGAGGAAGCTTTACGACGACGCTTCGTCTGAGGCACGTATCGCACGCGAACGTTCTGTTTAACACGTGATTACAATATTGCCGTTATCGCAGTTAAATATAGCGCGCGAGTTAACAGATGTATCAATTATTAACGACGTCGAGCGGGCGGCTAAATCTACCAAACGTTCTTCCTAAAGTTCCATTGAGTTCACGAGAGAGAGGATTCGAGACCGATAAAGCTGCCAGCGTTTTGCTTTGCTAGTACCGCGATAACTTCCCATCTTGACTCATAAATCGACCCGATTATCACGAACCCTCCAGCAAGATATGCCGTCAGCGAGCGTTTCCTACCGGAAAAAAAAAAAAACACGCACGAGAAACGACCGTACTGCACGAAAATCGGTGTTTTAAAAAAAGAAAAAAAGAGTGATTACCCGCAGAATTTAACACCTACCGTGGTTCGTCTGAAGTAGTGTTTTTAGAAGTAAGAGTGTCGGCTGTATAGCCAATCCTTCTAATTTGATTTAAAAAAAATGGCATTTAAAAAAATACGAACCTCTCGCTAGAAAAATCTTTTATTATTTTACAGCTGGAAGAGGCGGGGAGGTGGAAGGAATCGTGACAAAGGTAAAGACATTTTTTTTTTTCAAATCAATAAGTTTGTGCATTGACAATTCAATACATTAGCAATAACATCGACGTTTATCACGCGATGCCTATTTCTCGTTTGCTGCTCGGTTTTCGATCGGTTTCTGGGGAGGGAATGGAAACCGCGGTCACATTCCTTTGCGGGACGCGAAAGTACAAATTGATCGAAGATTCCGCGATTACGAAGTAAACGCGGGGAGAAACGGCAAATCTTGGGTCATAATAATTTAATACAGGCGCGCCAAGCATTCCGTCCTCCCCCCCTCCCCTCTCCCCGCGGAGAATTTTTACTACTTCTCTCGTAGCAGGACGAGGGAAGAATCTTGCGACGACAGTACTGAAAAATTCATACGTTCCGGAGAAGAATATGAGCGGGATTGCGAATAGATAAGGCGAGCACCTGACACGCATATGACAACTAACGGGGCATACGTGGTCGGACGTTAAATCGATACAACTGCCGACGGTCCTTCGGGAATTTCATACGACGCTATCGCGCGAGAGGTTCCATTTACTCCTAAAAGTCAAGTGTCGATATTTCATCAGAGGAGCAGCGCATCGATACTTTACGTTTTCAAAGATGAAGAACGTCTTTGCGGTGTACAAATTCTCTCGGGCCGGATAACCTAACAGGGACTTCGTTCAAAAATGTGCTCAATACTTTAAGCAGCGGGCAAGAAGTTACAAAGGAACTAATTGAAAAATTATATATAGAGTCTCTTTTCGAACAGCTCTATGTTCTAGTGGTATAATCTTTTCTCGAAGTAAAGTCCAGAAAAAGAATTTACTTTAATAAATATTATGGGAAGGAAGATTTATTATTTTTGTTGTTATATTATTTCTTTTCGCAATTTTCCTTAACGTTACATGGTTAACATTATACAATATATCGTTAGCTGAGAGTTCAATTAAAATAATGAAAAGGAGTTTCGTTGAAATTAATTAAAAATTATAATTGTATACTATGGTCTCTATAATAATTATAATATTGTGACAAACATTATTAATAATGTTTTCTTATTCACTTACTTCTTTTGCGAGCTCGTTTGCCATTTGTAATTATTAATTATTAGATAATTGTAGATATATTATGGATATATATTATAAATATGTTATTGTATATTTAATCAAATGAGAAAATATTAAAATGGCCGAAAAATGTATTGTTAAAATTTAATATGCAAAATGTGCGTAAAGAATTCAAAATACAGAATTTTTAATTCTTGTCTTTTTTAATTTGTAGTTATAAATCATAATCATTAAATATTTTAAATTATAATGTTTAAAATATGTTAAGAAAACATTTTAAGAAAGTTATAGAATTATGTAAACGATATTCTGAAATAATAAATTTTATAAATGTAAAAAGTTTTATACATTTTTTTAAACAAAATTTAGATGGCTCGAGCCAGTGTTGTTATAATCTAAAAAAAAAACAAGAAATCAAGATACTAATTATTCGCATAATTACTATTACGAGTAGTTTACAAAAAAATTCGCAAAGATTTATCACCGAGACGATGTCGGATCTAGTTCACCATTAAGTGGCCGAGGGGGAAGTCACGTAAGAACGTCTCGCACCTAGAAACTCGAAGATTTCGCTCGGCGCACAATAGCAAAAAGTCGCAAGGTGCGGAAACTCCGAAAGAGCGGGGAAACGTCACGGTACGACTTTATTACACGGCTAGTTCGATTTACGAGTTACTTGAATCCAGGTATTTTCCGCCGCGAGCAGGTGAGGTCGGCGGGGAGAGGCGAAGAGGGAGATCAAGGACGTTCGGCGATAAATTTTCTTGGGCTATAATGGGACTCTATGGTGGTGGAACGGACAGTGACGGGGGGGGG
>NW_017304228.1:565094-566204 GCF_001594115.1 Trachymyrmex septentrionalis | reverse complement strand
GGGGGGGGAGGTAGGATTTCTGCGTCGACTCAAGAGGCGACGCCGGAGTAAGACCGCACCGAACGACGTTGAAAAAAAGGAGGCGAAGTGGTGGAGGCGGAGAGATCAGACGATGTCAGGATTGAGAATGTCGTTATCGACGAGAAATTTGTCTTGGCGTTTCGCGATTACTTCGCGCTTGCGAATGAACGAAGCCAGAGGACTCTGCGATGAGATACGAGCGCCTCACGGGTCGTACACGATCAAAATAGAACGTGTCTAAAATTATTTCTCTAGCTGCTGTAGACGTAACAAGGGAGAAAGGGAGAGGAACAGTAAAAGGAGAGAAAAGCTTCTTAAACGCGTTCTATCCTTATTCCTCTCGCCGTATGTACGCACATATATTTGTCCCTTCCTTTCGTCCGCATTCTAGCGGCGTCTTCAGTCTAATACCGGTCTTTCGTCCTAATACCTCGTTCGTGTCTATAAAGTAAACCCCTCATAAAGCATCGAGCCGGTGGCGGGCGACGTGAGGAATCCCCCTGGTACTGCGGTTTTCACAGTGAATGAGAGTGGTCGAGGATTTTTAAAGTTTTACTCGCCGGGTGGACAAAGAAGAGGACGGTGGGTCGCCAGTAATCCGTTTTAGTCATTCCGTATGCACTCGGGTATTCCTCGGCCGCGCGGTGCTCCAAAACTGCGAATCGGCGAAGAGGGAAATCAAAAAGAAATCGGAATGCCAGTTCAGAATGGTTGAAGAGGAGAAGTGAAAAGTTTGAATAAAAGGCAGCATCAAACGAGCTGTTCGAGTGAACTTTATTTAAGTGTTGACGGTATCTAACGGCGGGATGATGATAATGAAAACCGATGTAATTTCGATGAGTAAAAGTTTCGATGCTACGACAAAAAAAGAAAAGTAGTGTCCATCAATTATCGCGAATATATATTCAAATTTCGATTTATAATTCGATTGAATTCTAAATACGTGCTAGGCTAACGTTGATGTTCAGCTTTGTCGTTTAGTTTTGTTCGTCAAACGTAAAGAAAAGTAATAAATCGAGAAAAAAGAATTGAAAAGAATATGATGTTTATCCGATATTTTAGCTACGACCAATTTGCGAAGGAGGACTA
>NW_017304228.1:563988-564994 GCF_001594115.1 Trachymyrmex septentrionalis | reverse complement strand
AAATAAATCGAGAAAAAAGAATCGAAAAGAATACGATGTTCATCCGATATTTTAGCTACGACCAATTTGCGAAGGAGGACTCGCCCGGCGAAGGAAGAAGTGCTTTTAAATTCGAGTCTGGCTGCTTCTTGATAGAGAATCCCCGAGTGGCTATTTCTCACGGCCGAATAGAGTCGTTTAATTCCGCGGACTCGAGATGAGAGAATAGGAATCTGCCTGCGCGTCCGGTCCTCAGCTTTTTATGATTCAGTACAGTGAAATGACTTTTTTCGGATTCGCGCGCTTCTAACATTTTTTCCACACGAAATTGCCTTGTTAAAATATAAAAATTATTACACGTGGATCTAATGATACATTTGCCAATATAATATCTATACGTACAGTTTCTATATACAGTATACCAAAATTGCAGATAAATATTTTAATGACAAGTTTTTTTGTAACATTTTAGGACGGAAAGTCTAATACGAAAATGTCGAGGCTATAATAGTTTTCAAATGAGAGGAATTTAATAAATTATGAATGACGGCTAAAATTTCGCGCGTTCAGGAATGACAAGATGTAGAGGTCTTCTAGTAACAGTCTGGATGTGAGCTACAATTTTATTTGCAGGATAATAGTTTCGTACTAGTTTTAACAGATATCTGCGAGAAAGAAGGACATACATTCACCGAGAAGAGAATCAAGGGAGAGTGGAGCGGATAGTGATTCTCTTCTCTGATTGATTCCGCCATTTATAGTGCACTATATGTACATATACACAATACTAGTGCAGTATAATACTGGTGTGTGCAGCACCGTATGTTCCATCACTCTCCTATCATATCTCTTACTCACTTCAACGGTGTACTAAACATAACGGTTTCCGGGTGAATTCGTTTCACTCTCCCTTGATTCTCTCTGACATTTACTATTTGTTTCTCATTCTGGTCTATCTTTTTCTTATCTATTTCTCTCTCTCTCTCTCTCTCTCTCTCTTTTTGATAGCTGTTAACACATATCGGAC
>NW_017304228.1:546081-563888 GCF_001594115.1 Trachymyrmex septentrionalis | reverse complement strand
CTCTCTCTCTCTCTCTCTCTCTCTCTCTCTCTCTCTCTCTTTTTCATAGCTGTTAACACATATCGGATCAACCAAAAGTTTTTCTCATGTCTAGATTCTTAGAGAATCTCTAGCAAGATGATCAATGTGAAGATGCTGAATTTTGTTAAAAGCATGAAACACCCTCACACTGACTATCTTGCCATTTCTGAACACGCGAAGTTCTAACCCTGTCATTTTCATCATTTTTAAATTCTTTCCATTTAAAATATGCTCGGCATCGTTGTATTAAACTTTTTGTCTTAAAATGTTACACAAAGAATCTGCCTTTAAAATATTTACTGTCAGTTTTAGGACAACCCGTACATTCTGGTAGTTACTTTCAGCAAATTACGTCGTCTGCTTTTCTTAATTCCAAGAGTTTGCAAAACGGAGTCGCGCGCGCATTCGATGGCAGATACGAAATGCCAAAACACGTAGCATCTGTAATATTCAAAAGGATCGGTCGAGAGGAACGATGGAACATCGAGAGTAACGAAGCGAGCTTCTAGTTGGTACATCGACAATTGCAGCGCATAAAGAAGTAGAGAAACAAAGAAAGAAATTGATTGTATTTCGGAGAAATTCATCTCTGACAAAAGTAGAAATATGCAAGGAAATTTAATCAAAATATAATTAGCTGGAAAATATTAAGAAAACTGGGATACCGAATAAAAGCGTAATAACTGAGAGGTAAATTAAGATAAAAATCTTAAAAGATAAATTCTCTTGCGCGTACAAAAAGGACGTCTGCAAAAAGACAGGTTAAAGAGGAGTAATAAGTTTTCAGAAGATATATACATATAACTGTATATATGTATTATATAAAACTTTATCTTAAAAATAAAATAGAGTAGAATGGAAGGAAAAAGGAGTCGACTTGTGTAAGCGATGCAATCGTAACAGACTAAGTGGGTACACTAATCTGCGATATAAAAACGGACGGGCTGTATTTCAGCCAGTCTAAAGACGAATTACACTCGCATACACGGGATCTCGTTAACGGAGCGCAGGAGAGGGTCGAGGAGAAGGAAGAACGCGGCGCACAAAGGACTTCCACGGGACGCGGCACGCCGTCCGTCCTTCCGTAAGCAAGAATGCAGGATCAGGATGAATTTTACAGGACCCTCTGCTCGTCGGAGACCCTACGCTCCGGCAAGAAGGGATTCTTCCACGATTTTAGTGGGCACGTGATGCAAACCGCGGGCGATACCTGGACGTCGAGGATATTCGGCCGGATCGATGGCAACGAGGGACGGGTTAGGGCGATCTTCACCGACGCGAAAGTAAAAGACGTCGTGACTGACACGCTCGCAAAGGTGAAGCTCCTTTTCAGAGACAAGGATGCCGAGATTTCCAAACGCAGGCGACTCGAAGGATACCAGCTCGCCGCCGTCGGCGAACACAACAAGGCCCTTTTGCTGTTCAGCCAGGCTGTCTTGCGCGCCCCTCAACCAGGTCACTACAAATGTGGTAGAAAATCCATTATCCGACCGAGATAAATTTATTTAAACTTATACACTGTTAGATATCAAAGGAATAAGAGTAATAACTCCCTAGAGTTAAAACAGTTAATAACAGTTTATTATCGTTATCTATATGTGTGTCAAAATGTTAAGTAATTCTGTGATTAGTTTCATAGTCCATATTAATAACGTCCATATTAACATGTACATTCATTACATAATAAGCTAAATTTAAGTTAAATTAATGAAACATTCGGTAAGCAATGGCGACCTATAGAAATAATTATTAACTCAAATTGAGTTTAATTTGACATTATGAATTTAATAATGTAAAATGTAAAATTTTTAGATACGGTTATTAAAATAGATCACTAGCCAACAATTGTTGAATTTAATTCTGTGCTAACAGAAAATAAATGCACTTAATATTGTTTCAATAATCAGGATGTGACGCTACGAATGTTTAATTAAATCATATATAATTATTATTTACCACAAATAATGTAATTGCTATTTATTTGATTTAATTATTAATTGCTAATTAATTTAGATATTAAAGCAATAATTTGTGCTTGGGGAATTAAAGGTTATTTGTTGATGTATCTACACGACATACGAGTTCCATCCGATTCTTTCTTGTATCAAATGAATATTTTAATACTTCTATGAATTCTAATGCGCGCGCGTGTAGATTTAAAATATGCATCGACAAGTCGATTGCATTTGCTCTGGCATCCCGCCAGATCCACATAACAAGTAGAATAAATACTTGAATCTTACTCACCGCGCACATTCTGGCAGCATACGTCAGTCGGTCGAAAAGCTCATGCTTTCATGTCTTCATTGACTTTGTGTCGATAAATTGTTCGCGTACGCGACGGTCGATCGATAAACGGGTCTCGAAGCCAAGTAGCGATATTTTTCTAAATCACACGATATTGACAATATCTGTTTCAGGTGGAAACAAGAACGTTGATCAGGGTCTTTCGTTGTCCCTGGCGCTGCTGGGAAGAGCTGAGATCTTTATAGCTCTCAAAGAGTACTATTTTGCGCTGGAGGATCTGCGACTGGCCGCCGAACATGATTTGCCGGATAAACTGATGTAAGCATTCCTCAATTTGCAGAATCTCTATATTTTAGAAATGAGAAAAGTCATTATACAAAAAGCGGACGTAAAAGTCCCGAACTATCATGAATGGAATCACAATAAAAAAAAAAGTAGTTGCAATTTCTATATAATTTAACTATAATTTATTATCATTATTTGAGACAACTAAATATTTTTTTGATAGAATTATAAATATAATTATTATTATAAATACTGTAGCAATAATAATTATAAAAATAGAGCTCCTATAATTATTTTACTCTGCAATTAAAAGATGTTTCTTATTTCTGCATTAGATTGCATTAAAACTCTCTCGCTTTCGCCGAACATCAAACATATCTATTTTACTTTTTCCAAAAGTGTAGTTCAGCTATAGAAAACACATATAATGACAAATACCAAACATTTTTCTCAATGAAAAGAATGATTTTTACTCAAGTATCTAAAAATCTAGCTAGATACACATCTAAAAATAATTGTATTGGACCATCAGAATAATTACGTAGGAATCTCAAGCACAATAAGTATTTATGAACAACGCTGCCAAAAGTTTTGACATTCTAGCAACTAGTTTGAGCGTCATATGTAATTATTTTGATGATATAACGAAATTATTTTCAGATCTGTATTTATATAATAGCTATAAATTTTTAAATATTACAGTAAAACTATCTCTTCCATGTACGATTGTAAAATCTATTCTAAATCGAGGAGAAAGAATTCAATTCCTAAATAATCGCGTATTCTAGAACAGTCCACGCATGAAGAGAAATTTGATTAGCTAGAGAGCAATTTTGGAAGCGCGATCTTGTCGAATTTTGCAAGTAAATATCAACACGAGGAAATCTGCAAATTTGCAGATTTTTGCGACACGCTCTTTGATGCCCATGTGCTTTCCAGCTCTGCTCTCTATGTACAATTTTCCCGAGTTACAGTTTCCCTAGACGCACATACGAATTTAATCGCGGGTGTATCTTTACTCCAGGATGTACATGCTCGTCCAGAACCACCGGAGGCTTCGAGCCCTATAATGTAGCGAGAGATGAGGTGGGATACGCGCGCGTGTACTTCCTAAAATATTCAGAAGGGATGGACACTTGCCGGGACGGACGGCGGCCACTACCGAACGAAACTAGACTCCGGTTTTAGCCTACCTTCTCTGTGGTACCGTCACTGGCTTCCCGCTAGGTTAACCTCGTGAAACTAGCCGTACGACTAGTGGCCTTTGAGTAGACGAACAATAAACATTTAATGCGGCGCTTTTGAGAGCGGCATTAACCCTCCGGTCGCCGACCGATGAGGCGGATTAAGCGCGAATGTGAGTCTTGAATTTTTAAATGCCATTAACTTTACGCGAAAAGTACGTTATTTAAAATCGAAAAGGAGATTTCGGTTGCGTGATAAAGAACTTTTCGTACCGTTCACTCGATTACGGGACGTTTCGCTCGATTACGGGAAGTTCATAAACTTCGGGAGATCAGGATGGGCACGCTGAGTCGCGCCAAGTGGATTCTAAAGTTATTGTCGTCGATGCGCATTTGTCCTCGATATTTCAAGCGCTGCTCTCGTGCTGCGAACACGAGTTTGCTAATGCGAGAAAATTGTCATAAACATAAACATGAGGCTTACATTATGGAACATTGCACTTTCGTTTTGCCAAAAAAAATCTCGAAATTTCTGGTGAAGAGAAAAAGAGAAGAGAGAACTTAACGAGTCGCGATCTATCATTTGCTTTGTGTAACAAACGCGGGCGATCTTCCAACTCATTGTTCTAATATTACTTTTCGAATCAAAAAGAATACGAAGTGGCTGATCGATCGTTTCGTATTAAGTGTTTGAGTCACCCTGTACGTGACACGCGCGATGCTGTGCTGATTAAACCGTCATATTATATAGCGGAGGAAAATATCGTAAAATCCCCGACGGCGATATAATAATGAAGGTAATTCGCTCGTCGATGGCGATCGACAGAATTAACAGTACATTTGCCATGATACGTGGTTATAAAAAGAATCTATTAGATTCTCAAAAAAAGGGATTTACTAGATGTACAGTTAGGAAGAATTTTATTTTTAATATTTTTCGAAGTCTCTGTATTAATTCTCGAACACACGCTCTGTTAATTAAAATCTAAAAATAGTAGAAAAAAATAACTTTAAATTAAAATCGCATGTCTCTGAAAGACAGCTTGAGATTCGTGTAAAAGTAGTTTTAGCAAGAGAAAGTTTCTCCAGACTGACAGTTCTGGAGAATATTATTAAATAAAAGATTCCGCGAGGTCTAAAAGATTTTCATTATCCAGGTATCTAAACCTTAAAATGCCTTAAAATGAGATTTTGAATGGCCCGTGTATTGTTCCTGGCATGATTATATTACAATCTGATGCTACCCGAATTTTCGAAAATTTCGTGTACAATCTCGCTTGCCTCGCTTTAACGATCCACATTCTCCGGTTTATCAGCGCAGACAGACGTAGTTATCATTGCATCAATCGCGAGTAGATAGACGCGAGTGAGCCGCGCTCATCGCCTGGTCGGTGGTCGGTGGACGTACTGCAAAATCGATAATATAAACACTGTGCAAGCCGCGGGCGAGCGGGCGTAGTAGCTGTTCTGTCAATTAAAATCGCAGCTGAATTAATGACGGATAAATGCGGACATGACGGATTACGCAAAATGGATTTTATCCGGCCCACGCCACCAGTTATCCCTCCCGCGCCGCAAACGGCGTCATATTCGGGGAGGACGACGATCCGGGGAAACGTTCTAATTATAATTGCTACAATTATCGATGAACGTCACGCGGAATTCTCAAACGAGGGTGGATCATTAGAAACTCGACGTGCGTAACGAGATTGCCGATGAATATTATCATTTTCAGCGACTATATATATATATATACGTGTTTTACGAGCGTTCTAAAAATTTTTATGAATAATATGTTGTATGTAGAGAAAATGTATTTTATGACGACAGAAATTATCAGAGTTTTCCCGCTGAGAAATCGCTGGATTTGGTTGTAAAACGAGCGCGCTCTCTCTCTCTCTCTCTCTCTCTCTCTCTCTCTCTCTCTCTCTCTCTCTCTTCCTCTCACTTTCTCTCCTGCGCGTGAAATACGCAGATTTTTGCGAGTGCTCTCGCAAACAAAACAAATGATATTTTGCAGAGGGAAAGGATGCCACGTTGCGAAATAATGTCCGCAGGATGACACTCGAGAAAACACGTTTGCTTTATCATGGAATAATAGTCAGCGTATTTTGCGCAAGTGTAATTGCGAGTGGGTGGGGGTATTTTGTGAGAACAAAAGCGGAGTGAGAAGCCAAGTTCCTTCCATGCTTCCGTATCAAATTCCATTTTATAGCCATTTTCGTGTCTTGCGTTTTTATCCGGACATCATAGTTAAGAACTGCGGCAAGGAAAGCTAAAGCGGAAAAGGGGAACTCCTCATGGACGGAATGCATCGTGCTGAATTTAAAACGAGCAAAGCGATACGTAAGACAATTTATCTTTCGCCGCCGAAGAAATACGAATGTAAGAATATATTCCTTGCCGAATAGGAACCTTTTTAAAACGATTCTTGATGAAAAAGAAAACGATTCTTATAAATATAATGCCAGTGTGACATTTATGTCATCTTTATTTTTATTGTAATTCAATTATACTAGGATGCAATTATAAGGTTAAAGCTTTTCGTCCATTTCTCGCGATAATATTCATCGAAGCGATATGACGCTCGTCCTGGAAAATCGGAAGTTCCAGGTTTAAATCCTGGTTGATTATATGAAAATGAATTTTAAGATTCTCATTAACATCTGATTATATTAATATTCTTATAAAAGATGCTTAGTAACATAAAAAAATAATTATTAAATTACTTGTTAATTTAATAAAGTGATGTTAGCATTCTGGTTCTGTTCATGGTATTTTTTCAAGACCGAAAATGATTTCGGCGCACAATATCAGCACAGAATCAGATACCCCCTATGTATATATAAATTCACACGAAATTCACAAGAAATATTTAAACATTAAGATCCTGCTTTGACCGAATATAGGAACTTTCACATTTAATTAGATAATGTTTGTTTCTGAACAGCATTGAATATTTAAGACTTATGCTTGTACTATTAAGAAACCATCATGATTGTTTAATATAGTTGTAAGCATGTCACTGTAAAGAGATATTGTTTATACCGTTGTACATTTTCATATTACTTTAATGTTGCAACCGACGGAATAGCATCGCCCTACTCTATTAAGACATCAAAATATCGAATAAGTGATAAATTTTAAGAGAACAGCTTAATGTGAGCAGTAACTTAACACGACCACCAACGGAGATAGGGGTCGTTGAAAGAACGTTGTCGCGAGTACTTGAAAAATATTCCCAGACCTCGTAATTCTGTTTTCCGACACTTAACGGTCGAGAAATGCGCCAGTCGGAATTCACACTCGGAGCCAGGGAGGATAGAGATCAGCCAGATACGAAATCGTGCCATCAACTGCAGGAGATAGAGCTTCCTCGTTGAGGTCGCGCGTACGAAATTAGATCGGACCCGATTTTCGCAGAGGCAATCCGCGACTGAATAAAACGTGGATTTCGGAATGGTCGGTCGCAATGAACCCGATTTTTTGCCTGGAATTCTGACCGGATCACCCTTCCGTTTTCGCTGCTAAGGAAAAAAGAGACGGATGTTGAACACAATCGGGATAGAAGAATACAGCTAGGCGAGAAAATCTCGTACGTTCGCCCGTCAGTTCGGCGAGAAGGATTGCTCCTCGAGCCGGTCTGCACGTTCCTGTAGCAACGGCTTTGATCCAGATTGCGGCAGCTTTCGGGGGATAAGCAACGTAGGGCAACGCGACGTGACGCGATGCGATTATCGGGATAAACATGCATACGGGAAAACCTGGAGCAATGTTTCGTATAATGTACGAGCGAATGTAAATTTCGTTCGCAGCATCAAACGTGACGTAATTTATTATCACGTTATTTATTTATACAATATTTAAGTTTGAAATATGCTTTACGTATTTTCTCAGAAAATGAAATCTAATTTTTTTTGTATTCACATCGAGTTTTTCGATGTAGGAGTAAATTAGAAAGAAGAACTTATTTGCATATCAAGATGTAGGATAATTGTCCCTATTAATGTGTCTTTTAGCCAATTTGCTTATTACTGAATTAATTATTAAATATTGTAGCTTAATTTTATCTGTTTGCAATCAATATCGGTTTTTCAACTACTTCTTTTTCTTATAATATTTCTTTAATTTAAAAAAATTTTAATATTTTATAATGCTTTTGACAAAAATAGAAAACATGTTTTTGTCCCTATTAGTGAATCCTCTAAGCAGCGATAGCCCTATTAATGTGCCCCCAATTTGTGTGTCTATCCATATTTGACTCATTTTAACATATATGTTAGTTACTAAAACAGGTAATAAATTTAAGCTAATTGTTTTGTGTAAATGTTAATATTACATAAATCATTATTTTAATTATATTTATTTCAAAGTACACTCATAACACAACGTTCTCAGCACCAATACAGGGCACATTAATAGGGACAAGTTTTAAATCTTGTGGTACGTATTATTGGATTCACATATTCATAAATTCCTCATATCTTTCGAAAAATATTTAAAATACTTTAATACTTAAAAAATAAAATATTATCTTTGATATCGTGTGTATGCATTAATAATTTAACTTAAAAAAAAAATATTTTTATTTATTTATTGTATTAGTTTTCTTTTTGACTTATCGAAATACAAAAGCACACTAATAAGGACAGGCACAGTAATTGGGACAGTTACCCTATATTTTGATAGCGAGAATTCCGTAAGTAATCATATTTATGCAAAAATTAATGCATCTCATGTTCATGATGTTTTGCAAAACAATAATTATCGGTATGTAATAGTCCTAGCCAAGAAAATGTTTTATTTTGATTTTTTATATATTATATAAATTAAAAGTGCTCCGCTTTTATTATTCCTTTAACAGACAAAACAGGTTGAAAGCTTTGATCGTAGACAATGCAGAAGAGAAATTTAATTATCGAAATAAAAAAATAGCGAGCGGAAGAGAAACTGGAGGAACCCTTTCATGCTCGAAATGACGAAAAGATTCTCTCTTATCATCGTTACGAGGATACAATTTATTAAGCAGGCAGTTAAAGCGTAAAAACGCATTTTAGATTTATCGTTTGAAAATTTTACGAAATAAAATAACGTGTTACACGTTGTTATGGTTGTATCGTACGGCGCACAGTATCTGAGGTAGTCGTGTTGAATTAATGCAACGAGGGTAGCACTCGGTTCTGCCGTTCGACCCTTAACCCCTGGGTAACCTTTAATCCCGCCGCAAAAGCTTTAAATCCGTAGGATGTCTCGAAACTTGCGAATCGCAATCTGTGTCGGAGAGATCGGTCGACAATGGCGATCTTTATCTATCTGGGGAATAAGCTTCACAATCGAGAACAAGGCGTTAAATCATCTTTTACATATTCGCTTGTATATTCTGTTGAATATTAGACGCGATAGTGTTACAGATATTTTGTACAATTATTGTAATAAAAAAATGTCTAAATATCTAATGCCCGTTCCTACTTCAGATTAACTTCAATTTTTTGGTTTAACTTACTCTTCATTCTTTTTCTAATTCTTAGAACTAGAAAAAGATAAGAAATTAAATATCAGACTACGCATTGAAGATTGAGATTGAAGATTGAAAGAATGAAATTTGACCAGTCAATATCAAAGGAACTAAAATTTCTTTTTCCTTATTAGTCAAATTTCAATCTTCAATCTTCAATCTCAATCTTCAATGCGTAGTTTGATTCCAGCTTTAGTTGAATCAAGATTGAAATTAAACTACATTAATAGAAACGAGTATATAAAGACTTATACTAATAGTAGAAGTTGTTGCTTAGATATTCGCGAGGTAATCTAGATAGATTAATTAGATTAATTACTTGGAGCAATTTGTTTAGGACAATTGTTACCAATTAAGTACGATTTGTCATCTGTGAAAAAAGAAAGTGTGATATCTTACAGATATTAGCTAAAGATGTAACGTTATATCAGAAAACTCACACGTTAGACTGAAAGCATCAGAGAGTAAACGACCACGGAAAATCGATTATCCGCCGGACGCTGCAAAACATTTCCCAAGGCCTGGCCCGGCAAGAAGATCCCTGCGACAAGTAAGATGACGTGTCGCGGTATCACATTTTCTGGCAAAAAGCGGAAAGTCTATGGGTGTCAGCGTAATCCCGCAGGAGTGGATTAGACGTCGATCCGAGCATAGGGAAAGATAGGAAGAGAGAGAGAGAGAGAGAGAGAGAGAGAGAGAGAGAGAGAGGAAAAGAGAGGGAGATGGAGACAGAGACCGAGAATACCTTTGGCCAGGCTAATTAATGAAGTAATCGACGTAACCCCGTCTTGGCTTCTCGATTCTGCTTAGTCACGGCTGTAAAGTGGTCTTGTTCCGACGTCGCCTACGCGGTTAGACTATCGTCTAGCGCCCTTGCCGCATCTCAATGATTCGGCATTATGCCGTCCGTTGATCAGACAGTAGTCCGCAATTAACAAGTTCGTGGCGACGTTGGTTCGATTTGCGTCTGGTACATATATAGGGCGCCATAGAAACGTAATAATAAAGATAATAACATATATGGAAAGATCGGTTTGGCCGTGAAGTGTCTAAAAATTTAACTAGATGTAGATCTGAAAATAATTTTATTGAATCGTCAAAATAATTATATAGAATGCTTAAGCATTGATGACAACGTTAGAAAAAGTTTTAACGGTCTAGCAATCAGTTTGAGCGTCCTACATACAGGGTTGTCTGTATGTAGGACGCTCACGAAACTGGAAATCAGGGAATTATCAGAGAAATTGAAAACGATCAAGGACATCAGGAAAAAAATTAAGAAAATTTTTAAAATTTATAAAATTTTCTGGAAAACTAAAATTCTTGCCTTTGAAGAAGTTTAATATAAGTACTTACACACATATGCAGTTTTAGAATATACTATATCAACTTAACAATTAAAAATGCAAACAGTATCAGCAACATTAATAGTAATTTATATTGCTATGTTAAATTTGAATAAAAAAAAAATTAAATTTCTAAATCAGTACGAAAATGCAAATAATTTCAAAATATTATTGAAAGTCAAGAAAAACAGTGAAATTTTGTCTGGAAAACGAGGGAAGAAACGAATTTTAAAGTAACAATCCTGTACATAATTAGTTTGATTGTCTAAACAATGTTATTATGAAATCTGTGTCAAGCTAATTTTTTTGATACTTAGCAAAATTATTTTTTCCATCTGAACACATAATGTATTTCTAGCTTTAGGTTTGCATTAAAATAAGAATAGAAAGAGAAAAGGGAGAAAAGAGAAGAATTACAGAAAAATCTTTATTCTTTGGGAGGAAAAAGTGCAAAATTTTTCTATCCCGTTTAATTTATACGAGTTACAGTGTATTAAAATTTTAAGTCCATTTCATGAATTTCTTCTCGCGCAGCATATGACACCCCCGTGTACGCGAGAGCGCGTCGAGCGATATTCCACGCGAGGCTATTCCTCGTTATCGCGCCCATTGTTACGGCATTAGCATTGTTATATAATTGTTATGGAGGAGGGATTATATTCCCGCAGCGTAACGTGTATCGCGCGGTGGATACGCGCGTCGGGCTTCGACGCGCGATATAACAAAATGGGGATCGGTTGGCCGATATATCATCCGAGTAACGAAGAATAATTGGATACGCCGTAATTAATGGCGCGCGCCCGCCTGCATTTCGAAGATCTTCGTGCCACATCGGCACGTTGCGTTCGCAAAGAGCGGGAGAAAATCCGGGGAAGCTGTAGCTCCCCGGCTGTTTGTCGGCTGTAGCCGGACCGCAGAGAAAATAGCTGCCGGATCGACTATATTTCTGTCCGAGCGTAACGCTGGAAAGAGAAACGTCGCGCTCGTACAAACGCTACCTGCCCTAGGCTGGATTATTTTTGCGGGCTGCGTTTCGACATCGATACCGGAGGGGTGGAAAAGGGTAGCATCGAGCGATTCGACGCAAATAATTTTCTCTGAGGGTCCTCTCAAAGAGCGATTTGTACCGATTCAGCGGGTATACAGGGTGTCCCGGAAAAACTGGTACGATCAGACGATACATCTTCGAAATGTCGAAGAAAAAGTAATAACGAAAAAATTCGATGCCTTTAACCAATTTTTGTGAAGTGTTTAAAAGTTTGTGATTTAATAAAACATTCGATCTTCCTTTACTGAAATAATTTATACAATATTATTTTAAAAGATTTTCAATTTTTACTCTTTCGCTGTTTTAGCTTTCTGGGATGTCGACCAATTAGATTTCTCGTTACCTTCATTTACAGCCGATCCAACACTAGAGATTGTAGTTTCAAACATTTTCGACCGTTTTTAGACAATTTTAGACTGTTATTTTTGGCTCGTCAGTATTTTATTTAGAAATCTAGGATAAACAAGAAATAACTGTATACTTCAAGAGAGCATTGGACTTTAACATATATAAATTAACAATTAATATTGAAACTTGCATTTCCATTGCAATGTATCCGATTCCCATCTTATCTTGTATATACATGGAGGATGAATACGTTTTGCGTTATCAGATTAATAATCATAATCAGACATCCACATGAAACGCGTAATGTACGCGATGAATGTCCCTTCCAACTCTGCAATTACAATGTCGGTCCTGTATGCATTACCCGTGTACGTAGGGTAATTTCAGAAAGATGGTTCAGAGTCTCTCCCCAACTCCCGTGACACGACTAGCGTATCTCACTTATCTAAATGAACGTATACATGACAGCCGGTTCTTTCACGGAGACGCGGCGCCTCTTATAAAAATATTTTATTCCGCAATTTTGTCTCATATTTTTTTCATGAGAGATCATTTCCCTCGCATTTGTACTTTGCGTTTGTACAATTCTCGTCATGCACTTATCGTGCAAATGAAGATATTTTTGGAAATATAGAATTTGTATTTTGCTGAATAACCATTTAATAGCTCAGATTATTCAAATAAGTCGACCGATTTTAACGGATATCTCGATTAATTGATTCTTATCCGATTTTTATAGAATTCTTATACATATAATATAAGAACGTATATAATCAACTTATAAAAGCTAATCAAGACAATAAGAAATCTAATTATTTGATCCTAAAAAGCTATAAAGTTGATTAAAGAGTAAGAATTAATTAAATATTTTAACAGTATTGTATAATTTTTTCTGCAATAGATTGAATATTTTATTAAATATGTCCATACATATGTAAACGTATAATAGGCATTAAAAAATAAATTTAATTCAAGTTGATAGCATCTATTAATTATTTGAGTACTGGCTACAAGAAACGGAATATAAAAAACGGCTTCCATTTCCAGTGACATTTAATTTTACGATAAGAGGAAACGGCGGCTTTATCGGCCGTCGCAATTAATCTTGCGAAAATACTGTGCCCTTTAGAGTGATGTCTGATGTTGCGACATCGCCACGGCGCATTAAAATTCAAAGTTCCGCCGTTATTTGTAGACAGCGAGCGTTGCTAACATCCCGTGCATACCCGAAGAACGAGCGACAACACAAAACCACTTTGCCAACTCTGAGAATTTTTACGAGAGTTTCCGTTAATATTCAATATTGGCGTGGCTCTCGAGAAACACTTCGTAAATCCGCTAATGACGAAACTCGTAGAGAAGGGGCCAATCGAGAGTTCAAACTTGCATGGTCGTCGGTCACTCGGCTTTAATTAGACGAATTCTCATCTTTACACTCTCATGAACGATTTTTTTAATGAAAATTTTCCCCTCGCTTTCTACAACATTTTGCAATTTGTTACATTTGCTATTCCCTTTTTTTCTTTCGAAAACCACAACGAAACTAATCTCAAACACAATCGACACGCGAGCTATCGAGAGCTCTTTTCAGAGCGTAAAATAACGCCTACGTAAAAAAATCGTTAGCCTTAAGGCTTTCTTACTCGCAATTAGAGTTTAAATGACCACAGAACCACAGGATACATACATACTACATACGTATACGTACATATACATATGTATATAATGTAATACCACAGCAATCCGGTCTTGTGGACAAAGTGTACCGTTTAAACGGACTACCACAGCACCCGGCCACGCTTACCGCGAGCCACGGTAAGAAATTTAATATCCGCGTGCAGAAGGATTATTTAAAGTGCCCGCTGGCTATACTATCGGTAAAAAGTTTTTGAAGTAAACCATACTTTTCCCGTGTTTCCTTGACGTCGGCCAGGATTGCTCATCTCGCTCGCCGCACAGCAGAGCGCTCTTTCCTTCCGTTCTTGTTCCGTCGACAAGTCTCTCAAGAATAACGTCGAAGTTATGTACGGAATTATTTGCGAAATTTATTAATTATTTATCAATCTTTTGCCAGCGAAACGAAACCACTTTTACGCGCGGATACACGAACGCGAAAGAAAAGAACTAAATAAATTACATGATGAATATTACAAATGGAAACTGACAAATGTATATGAATGAAGTAACTTAAAAATATATTTTTTTTTTTAATTTATTGCGTGTTATGTCACATGAAAAAGGTCGATGTTTATAGTTGGGTCGAGACGTTAAGCGAAATCAAATACATCACGTGAGATTATGCGGGATTGTCTCTCGCTTGCCGTTGTCTTGAGAATATCATTACGTCTACGATGATGAAGCCATTACGGCGAAGCAAGTACACGTCGGCAGTATTTTTCTATCGACGCGAAGCGTCTTTGGAGGCATCGACGAGCTGGGCGCCGCCGCGCCGAGAAGATGATGAGTTCCAATCGATTGCCACTTGTCATTCGCATATTCGTAGCTGTTCCACTCATCCGCCAAACAAAGCGCGTGCCTAAAGTGTGTACGTGTAGAGGCCGGCCGATGCAAAAAAAAGAGGGGTAAAGAGTGGAGGGAATCAATAAAAGCATTTACTCTACCTTCAAAAGAATGGATGGAAGAAAGAGAGGAAGATAGAGAGTGGAGGTGGGTGGAGATAATGAACAAGAAGAGCTGAAGAGAGAGAGAGAGAGAGAGAGAGAGAGAGAGAGAGAGAGAGAGAGAGAAACGAGAAAAAGAGAGAAGCCGAACACTCTCTGACACGGGGTTGCAGGGAAAGAGGGAACAAGAGAGCGCACGCGCCGGCCCAGTTTGATTTCGCCGGATGGGTTCGCAATAACAGTGCAAATTATTATTCCGCTCTCATCCATATCGATCGATATGTCGCTCCAGATCTATATATTGCGTGGCTATGATCTGGAAACCGACACCACCGACCTTCCCCTACCGAGTAACCTGCGGAATTAACCCAGGCAAAGCAAGACGGGACGGGGAAGTGGGAGACGATGAAGAGGCCGAAGAGAGAGAAAGAGATTGAAAGAAGGAGAAAGAGAGAAAGGGAGGGAAGAAGAGGAAGAGAGAAAGAGGGAAAGGGGGGGAAAAAGAGGGAAAATCGCAAAGAGAGTGTTCATGGAGCAGAAAAATATCGACAGATCGCACACACATGCATACATACGTGCGCGCACACGACGTCGCTTTTAATAACCGATAATATTTAACGTGGGCCGAATTCAATTTGTAGGAAAAACAGAGGTACGCTGTTTCCTCCATCGAGGGATTCGATCGTTGACGATCGATTTTGCGGTGGCCCTTTCTCTCGTAGCCTCGACGTAGAAAAATTCTCTCTTACCTCTTTTCGCTGAAATAGGTACGTCGAAATATCGGCGTATTACTTCACCGTGCGCTGAAACGAGCCCAAGGAGAAGATCGGGATTCGGGATGCGCTCCTAGCCATTTCGATGATTTTTCGTAAGGAGAATCGTAGCTCGAGAGCACACGAGGCAGAGCGTTTTAGACATACTTGAAAATCCAGAGGTTTTTAAGAAATGAAATCAGGTTTCCGGTGTGCGCAAATAAATGGCGATATCTCATTTTAGGTACAATTTTATTCTAATTAAATTCTACAGAGCCACATAGAGAGGGAGAGAGAAATACGTGATAATGTTGAAATGATATCCTAGTTGTGCGACATTCTGTTCATAATTATTACCTAAAAATGATAGCCTTAGAATTCCACGCATCATAACAATGGGAAATCCGCACGGGTGGATAAATGATATCACGTTGCGTTGTGTATCAAAGGTAACGTGCGAATTTATACCGATACACTGATGCAGTACAGGGGTGAGTGACGCCCGTTCGAAGCGCTCGAAGCCAGAAAAATATTGAAAAATTGACGGGCGCACGCTGCTACACGCGCGCGAGCTCTGTAGTGTTTAATAATGGATAATATTTGATACCAGATCCGCCCGAGGGCAGGCACTCCCCCTCCGTGCCCATTCGTCAGTGCGATCCGATATCAACTCGTTTCACAAAACAGTTTTACAACAAAAATTCAAAATAATAGAATAACCCTTTTAGGATCGGTTAAATCGCCTCTCTTACCAAACTTTTCCCGTCGATATATTTTCACTTGCACGCGTGTTTATCACACATGTATCATCTCGTCTTATTATTATATATATATATATTCGCGTTTCTTATTTAATACTTTGAGGACTGGTGCTTTAAAATAAAGTGACTTATGGAAGATGTTGCTTTCTAAAAGTTTTCGGAGTCACTGAATTCAATTCTGGAATCTCAGAATTTTAAAATTAAAATTAAAAAAATAATCTGATTACCATGAGACTCGATGTTAGAAGATTCCTGGTCTGAATTAAAATATAGCTTAAAAATATCAAATTTCAAAAGGATAGTAATCTCTATAAAGGAGAATCTAGTCACAAGGTTTATAATCACTGATTACGATTATTAATCAGAGTTTGAAAGTCAAGTTTAGAAATCGCAGTACTAACTGTTTACGTATTTATTATCGATGAGCTTCAAATAAAACGAAACTGGATACTTGATGTTACTTCGTAATTAAAAAACTCTCTAAAACCGAGTTTTATGATCAATTATTTTTAAAAATTCTATTCGCCGTATTTTATTTATCACTTTGAATTTTTTATTTTTGATCTCAGATTCGAATAAAACATTATAAAATTATCCCATAGGCGAAGTTTCATAAAAATTGAACGAACAGTTTATAAAATGAAAGGAGATGATCCCAAACGGGGTCACCGGTCCACAAAGGGTTAAAAGTTAATGTATGCGTAAAGAGTTAAAAATTAATGTATGTATAAAATGTAAATCTTGTAAAAGAGAACCTTTTTTGTATGAACGAGAGATAGATTTAGAACAGAGACAGAGAAAAAAGAAACAGATATCTTCTAATGGGGACAAGAAGTAGAGCAGTATAATGGATTTCCAATAGTAAAATTGACAGCTTGACCGGTTTTAAATTTTGCGTGTAACAAGCGAATGTCACACGAATATTTACTCTTTAATGATATTATAATAATTTTATTGAGAATTACGTTGTCTGATTTACGTAACAGCTTTGATTACTACATATTCGACTTTATTATTGTCAGCATTTCCCTCTGATATTTTCGTGAACTTCCTAAATCAAATTATCGCGAAATAACGATTTCGCTAATTATCGGTAATGTCAGGTCTTAATTGGACGATCATCATTGGCGTATTTTGCACCGGCTGTTATGATAGAAGTATTTATTGCAGCACCGGACGTGCTGTCCGCAGTGAAAGAGTCCGCGGCGCAAAAGCGGGATAATTCTCCGGGCATCGAGATAATAAATTACCCTCGGACACCGAGAGTAGCATACACGATCGTATACCGTTCCCTTTTATCGAAATGAATATTGTAATTTCCAACCGACTTTCTCTCTACCACGCCGACTCCTCCTTTTTTTCCACCTCCTCCTTTTGTTTCTGTTGCAAAACCACGCTTGTGCGCTCATGATTTATGCCGTTGCTTCCTTCGGCTTGCGAGAAATTTACGTACACGTAGCAGAGAAGTTGCAGTTTCGCGGACCGTAGGGACAAGGGAATGCACGTGGCTTTCCCCCTAACAATAATTTTCGTCCGTCAAAACTCTCGTACTTAACTATCCAACAAAATAATTTCTCGCGCTTGATACAATCGCTTTTTCCCAATTTTTTCGCCCGCTCAAAAATTCAGTGTTTAGCAAAGTTGCTTGATTAAAAATTAAAAATAAAATTTCCTATCCC
>NW_017304228.1:543987-545981 GCF_001594115.1 Trachymyrmex septentrionalis | reverse complement strand
TATTATATATATATATATATATATATATATATATATATATATATATACGTATATTTTTGCGATAATGCACATTTTTAATATTGCCGTCACGTCTCATTTAGATTCCGTCGTTACTCGAATGTATTCTAATATTACGTTTTCAGCTATGTAGCGGGGTTTTTCTGATAAAACATTCCGATAAATTCGCAACGTTCCTCCATGAAGCTTTTCAATTATGAATACTACTACGTACATACGTACCTCTCAAGTTTCTGTCTCTCGTTTCCCCTTTTCTCCCCTCCCCCCTCCCCTCTCTCACTCTCTTTCTGTATCGATCTACATATATACGCGATACATATGCACGATCTTTGTATCAATAGTGATACGTCACGTCAAACATTCTATCCTATAGGTTACCGCTGGTACACCGAATGTGCATGCGTATATACCGAAGTAGTATATCTGACAGTCTCTCCCGCGAAACTTCGTAGTATTTGCGTCTACTTCGTGAAACTTGAGAAGATAGTAATTTGAAGCTCTCGTCGACCCCTACGAGTGTTTATTCCGGAAGTACATATCGCACTACCCGCGACGCGGGACCGGGACATACGTGGAATATTCATAACGGTTTCACGCGCCTTCCCACCGTCCCATTGTAAATGACTTGCAAATGTTTCGCTAATTACAATAGAGTCGAGCGGGGTGCTCGCTTAAGCCCGGTTAACGAGCGACGTTGAAATAAAACAACGGGAGGAATGGAGATACGTGCTCCAGTGAGATGACTGCTTGTGTAGAGAGATCTCCGCATTTCATTTATTATATATATATATATATATGTATATATATATATTTTTTTTTTTAATTGTTATTACAGGCAGGAACTTCAACGAAAGAACGAGCGTTGTTTAAACGAGAATTCTCTGGTGCCCTTCGACCCCCGCATCAACAAGATGGCTCGATTGATTTCAGACAAGGAGAAAAGTACGTAGCGTTCTTGGCATATGCCATGTTTTTCATTAAACTCGATACGAGAAATTCTCTATATCGAGAAGAAATAACTAGATTCATGTCCGGTTCTTACCAATTATAATTTAATTTTAATCTCGATTCAAGTAAACTCTTTATCTTCTTCCAGTTCTAAGAGAAAGATGAAGGGGAAGCTTGAGCTGAGATGAAACATTGGTGGAATCGGAGATTCGGTATAAATCGGTTGTACACACGTGAGGGAAATCATGTAAAGCGTGTAAATGTGCCGTGATGTCAACGTGAAATGAAGTTAGAAATCCGAATTTCCAGAATACGGGGGGAATCGTAGAATACGATTTGCTCTAACTTAGTAATAAGCTACTGATTATCCGCGAACGATAAGATATCACGGGCGCCGTATGCTGACGCATTACTGGCAACTCCGAGAATTGTGCATCGCACTCGACGAGTATAGTGTGATACGCGGGCGCGTAACGTTATCACGGAGGCGGTTCTAAAGTGTAATCTGCGGGGATAACAAGGAGGTTAGCGAGGCAAGATTGGCGTCAATATCGTTACCGGGACGCGCGCATGCAAGAGGAAGAGAGTAAGAGAGAGCGAGAAGGGGTTGAGAGAGAAAGAGGGGGAAGGGGGGAGGGGAGGGGAGGTCCGCAATAAAGGCGGGCGCAATAATGTCTCGCGCGATGTCGTCTCCCTCCTACGTGTATCCGGCGTCAAAATGCAGGAGCCATTCCTGGATTATGCGCTCCTATTGTCTTGCGTCTATTGACTGCCTTAGAACTGCGCTAGAGACAGTTTCCGGATACGTCATTTTCGAGTTCGCCAAGTGGAATAAGGACCGCGCCAATGGATACGTCTCTTGTATTTAATAAGAATTACAGTATTAACTTACGTCGTTCACAGTACATACGTTACGCGTACCTGAAGCGATTTCGTTTCTAAAAACTTATATCCTTATAGAAACGGAGTAGTTAATATGTCGACGAAATAAATCGTTCGGAAAGAACGTCAACGTGTATGCAAGCGCG
>NW_017304228.1:543013-543887 GCF_001594115.1 Trachymyrmex septentrionalis | reverse complement strand
AGAGAGAGAGAGAGAGAGAGAGAGAGAGAGAGAGAGGGAGAGATGTGAAGCAACGAGATACACAGCGCAAATCGGATATTCGGATATTCCGTGTTAAAGGAGGTTCTCGTGCTTCCTAGTCGATAACTTAAATTTTTGAAATTATGTAAAATGGTTGAAATAGTAATAAAAACATTATGAACAATTCGTTAATGTCATTAACAACTGTAATTATAAAGTATTTATTGCATAAGCATTTATTCTGGTAAAGTTTTGTTTAAATTCGTACAGTTTGAGAGGAATTTATATTTTTGAATGAGACATTTTTTTGCATATAAAATAGAAACTTCAGAAATATTAACGTTGCAAATTAAGTATACTATGGGAAATTTTGCGTATCTTGAAATATAAAATTCCATACATTTAGAATTAAATATCTTCACAACAATGATGAGAATCAGCGAAATTTCTTTTCTAGATGAGAATTAGCGAAATTTCTTTTCTAGATAGTGATGTAACCAACTTTTGTATCATACATTATACTCTTATATTTCATTAAACGGGAAAAATCTCCTTAAGCCGTCTTTCATCCCGGATAATTATACGCATTCGTGGAAGACACCTGCGCACGTAATGTAGACTATCACACGCTTTGCCACGCGTTCAATCCGCGCGTCATAAACATACGTGCTTGCGAGATGGAAAAAGATAGGAGAGTGAGAGAACGAGCGAGACGAAACGAACCAACTACCACGTATTCTTCGCGGAAATTCTGCGGTGACTTCGCAAGCGATATCGAGTTTCGCCCCGTCTCGTAGTCGTCGCGGTATTGTCGGCGAAAATCCTATTCACCGGCAGCAGTGGCGGTGGTTGGTGGTGGCGACGACGGCGACGG
>NW_017304228.1:539342-542913 GCF_001594115.1 Trachymyrmex septentrionalis | reverse complement strand
TCCCCCCCTCCCCCGCCGCCCCCGCCATCGTCGCCTCGCAAAATATGTGATTCGCGTGAAGCCCGGCTTAAGATCCCCGCGCCGGAACCCCGTGGTGTCGCGTAAACTTGCATTCTCACCATCCGTCGCGGCTTGCCATTCTCTGGATGGACTTAATGACGCTGCACCACCTTCCTACCGTGTTACAAAACGCGATCGAACATATCTAAGAACGTCTCTAAGAGCCCAGGCGAGAACAACGTCACGTTCTTTGTTCTTTGCAAACATTCATTCATCTTGGAAGTACGCCAATTGCGGAGATTGTGCGATGATTTATCAAATGTTATCCTTTTGCCAGTTAGGGAGGTAATGCTGTTTGTAGGTGCGTTTTGTTTCTAACAGCAGTAATTAACTCTTTAAGTTCTTATAACCCCCCCCCCCTTCAGACCTGCCATTTTATTGGAACTATTGTTAAATAATTTTCTTTTAAATTTAATTTAACTACTTTAATGATTCATACCGAACAATTCATTTTTACCGATATTTTGATTATTTTTCCAGCATTATTGTGTACATCTGACCTCAGATAATGTTGATAGAATTAAATAATTTTTAATGAATAACGTCTTCAAATTTGATGTACACAGAATCCAAAAAAAGGGTTAATAATTTAGGGTGATTAATTTAAAGGTTATTAATTTTTTAAGTAAACATTGCAAATATGGAACACTCGCCCTTGGAAGATAAGCAATGCGATCGAGAAGAAATGAGAGAAGAGGATTCAAAGAAAGAGTGGAAAAATATCAAGAATAGCTGAAAAAAATGATTGTACACAAACATTTGTTCGAACGTGCCTTCTTCGGATGATCGAACGCGATTCGTCGTTTTATTCGAGCGACTCGTTTCCGCGATCCGTTTAAGCGGAAAGCTCGCGTTCCGACAGCCCTCTCGATATTTTCGCGTCGCTTGCGAACGTCGCGCAGGCGGATCGCGCAACACTCGTAATTCCATTCGCCGGGAACCTCCGAACAGGGCGAACTCGGTTAGCCCCGTTTTGTAGCACGGCAGGTTCTGTTCCTCGATAACGCCGCCACGCTATTTATCGGCTCACGCCCGTGAGCGCTTCTAACCGATGCATGTAACCGCATTCGCGTCGTTCCAAAGAAGCCGCGTCGTCGGCGGAAAGGAGGAGGTGTGCCGAGAGGAACGCGGGTGGATCCAAGGGAGAATGGCAAATTGAATCCCGTGGTAGTGTGTTCCGAGACGAACCTGGGACTCCTTCTGCGGAAAACGACACCGTGTCTCTCCATACTCTCTACCTCTCCTCCCCCCTTTCTCTCTCTCTCTCTCTCTCTCTCTCTCTCTCTCTCTCTTCGCGAGATCGACGGGGAATCGAGTTATCGGCCTTAGTAGATCGAGCGTACCTGCGCCGCGTTAACCCACGAAACTTTATTGGCAATGCGCCGCATCGCGCGAATCCACGCGTGCCCGGACTCGTGATCGCTCTCTGTGAATTCCGTGAAAATCGACTCTCCCTCGTTCGCCTCCCTCCCTCCCTCCCTTACTCCCTCCTTCTGTGTCTCTCTCGGATCTCTCTGTCGAGCACGGGTACTTGCGCGAGCTCAGTAAACCTACCCTTGCCCCTGGAATGAGAAACTTCTTCCTCTCGCGGCTTTCCGGTTTCCGGTGAGCGAGGGACGATCGACGGAAGTGAATCCAGTGGGCTTTCCCGACCACGACGACGGTCTGATGGTCTGATCCACGATCGTATCATATCAGGGAACTCAATATCGCGAACGGGCGCGAAAAATGAAGCACATCAGATCAGGGGTATTTTTGGGTATTTTCGAGGTATTTAGGTTATAAAGAGAGGTTTTGGCGACGCCGATAAAAGCATGCGACAACTACAGATTTGATCATCTAAAAAATTATTTATGTCTTTTAAATTACGGAAAATGTTAGTAACTGTAAATGTGCAAGACATCTAAACAATTACCATTGATGAATAGCAGAAATGTTTTAATCAGTGGCATTGACTTTTTTGAGAACATACAACATCTGTATATCGAAGCTATCGAAAAGATATCTTTTACATATTAGATATTTTTTGCACAGAAGAAAACTATTCTTAAATCAACGATAGTATCTATTTGTATAAGCAAAAATACTGTAATCTTGCTTCAAAGATTTTAGTTTTGATTGAGAAATTTGATGCAAGTATTACTTTGTACTCAATTCAAGGCTACAAAAACTTGCATCGACACAAATTCAATATCAAATCAAGTCTAAAATCTTTGTGAAGCAAAATTACAATATTTCGCTTACATATTTAAGAATATATTAGTCGGTTTAAGACCAATCCTTTTTTCTATACGCGAATGTTATAGACATCGCATAGACAATGAGAATTCAACACCGTGTTGGACGTAAAGATCGATGAAAAATTACAAAAATTACTCTGCGGATTTTTTTTCTTCGCCCGCCTCATGTCCCGCCTCCCCCTCCCCCCCTGATTAAAAAACTGTCAAGCTGTAGTTCGGTAACTCAGTTTGACAGTCGAATATCCAACCACTCGTCTGTATGACAGACGGTAGAAGGGTAACCGATTGTGTTGATGTCGAGTCTCAAAACGGCGCGACGTTTATACGAACGATGCCGAGAAACGGGAGACAAAAGCGCGCGCTTTATTCCATATCGAGTGGCGGATTCGAGTTTCTATGGTCGGATTAACGCTGTGCGCCCGCCCTCTCTCACTCTCACTCTCTCTCTCTCTCTCCCTCTCTCTTTCTCTCTTCCTCTCCCCCTTCTGTCTCTCTTTCCGTGGTATCAGTGTACGGGCTTTATGTTTGATTCTCCCGGAAACTTCTGGCAAGTTGCATTAGGATTGTACTATGCGCGCGGGCGGTATTGATCCTTGATAGTTCGCAAGCGCTCAGCAAGAATATAATTCGCGATACCGAGTAACGAGCTTAATCTAGCAAGTCACTCTGCCGACTATCGATCTTTTGTTGCCGAGATATTAACGTCCGACGTGCATAGGCGTGTCGGAAAAAAAAAAACCCTTTCTCGCGCTTGGAACGAGAAGAATGACAGAGGTAGTAAAATTTGCGATAGAATATCCAAAATTATATTTTCGTTCCTTCCTTTATTATCATTTTTTCCAAGGTACTCCTCGGTTCCTAAAACAGGATAATTACAATAATAAATCATAAATGTTGTTCCCCGCGATGGGGAGTCAGATCGGCTTTCGGCTCGATGCAGACTAGATTCGATTTGGGTTTCGTGATGGTCGCGACAGGCAAAGCACGGCAGCGCGTGATCATCGGTCCAAAAAATCCGCGAATCCGTATACTGGAATGTTTGATGAAACGTCGGTCGAACCGGTGCGGCGATCCGGTTCCGATCCGAGCGACGTCGAATCCGTGCGAGAATGCGGCCGCGCGCCACGCCGGGTTGAGAAGCGAAACACGGGGCCGGCTATGGTTTCCATGGTAACCCACACAGTCGATTTTCCCGGGAAACGCTTAATTCAATATTCCTTTGGAAGACAGGCCGCCACACACACACACACACACACACGCGCGCGCGCGTG
>NW_017304228.1:535915-539242 GCF_001594115.1 Trachymyrmex septentrionalis | reverse complement strand
TCAATATTCCTTTGGAAGACAGGCCGCCACACACACACACACACACACGCGCGCGCGCGCGCGCGCGTATGTGTGTGTGTGTGGTGTGGTGTGTATGCAAACATATAATGTTCACTCAACGTAGACGATGGACGATGATTCGGACCACGTCCTCCGTAAATCTGCATCTCTTGACAAAAGAAGAGCCTTGACCTTTTCATATATTGTGTAACGTATTATGCGGTAACATGTCTTTTAACATATCAGAGATCGCCGATCGATCAGTCTGGACGCCCTCCTTGCTTGTCTTTACCCTGAGAAAAACTAAATTTTAATAATTTTAATATATTCGTTTGAATATATAGTTGTAAGTAAATATTTACTATGAACGTAAACGTTATATTTATTCGATACAAAAACCATTAATTTGATTTAACTAACATTTTTTTTATTGAGTAAATATTGTAAGTGAATGTTTACTTAATAACTGTTCAAAAATATACATATTTAGTACGTTTCTCTTTTCGATGTATTCTCAAATAAGAGATTGGAGAAATAAAAGTCTTACTATAACTATAGAAGACCAAACGCTTAAGATAGAATAAGATAGATATCCGTGCATGTGATTTTATCTTAATATCTCATTCTATCTTGTGCATATATCTATCTCATTGTATCTTAAGCACCGTCCTAAATACAGTAAACGAATCAAAAATTGTCTAAACGGTATCCAATCTTTTACTTGAGGATCTTTAGTTCTTTTAACGAGATTCATCTAGACGCGGATAGCTCTATTAGACTTCTTCTATTAGCTCTACTCTCGCGCTCAACCTCTGCAATATTTTGCTTTATTTGTCGAACGCGGAGGTTACTCATAGAATAATATAAATATAATTCCCCTCTCCTGCGCTGGAAAAAGCAGATTTATCTTCGTCGATTTTCGTTCTATCCAAAATTTCATTTTCAGAATATCGATATAAGTGATAGAATATCAGCTTCCTCTGTCTGTCTTCATCTCTCTCTTTCTTTCTCTCCTCTCTCTCTCTCTCTCTCTCTCTCTTTTTCTCTCTTGAATCCTGTCAATCGTGATCGAATACAGGGAGATTTGCGGGAACAATCGTAACAATTCCAACCGAATTTTTAGGCGCTTTTCGCAGATCTTCTAGCGGGTTTACCGCGCGTTAGTGCATCAGATCTATATTGGAACAGTCCTCTTCGACTCCGATTCGTTTGAACGGTGCTTTTAACGCGAATGTGCAATCACAGGGAGCGAGTGCTATAAATCGGAACGGAACTCTTTTCGGTTTCCTCGGATTCGGTCCTATGTAGGAATGCGTCGATAGTGTTTAAATCAGGTGCGGCACCGGTCCGCGCAATGAGAAGGAAAGGGGCGAGGTATATAGATAGGTAGGTAGGTTACAAACTTTGCAGAGGGCGAGGGGGATAAATCGGGCTGAAGAACAAAAAGACACTTTCCAATTACGGCGTGGGTTCCGGCCCTCGTGGCCCCGGTGTAGCTGACGGCCAGTTAGGTACAAAGAGACGAATCGACGTCGATAACTTGGCGCGCGCATCATTTGAGCGCCAAATACCATGTCGGAAAATATCGGACTTCCCGCGTAAACGAGGCGTGCCGTCTCTGCCAGAGAGGAAGGCAGAAGGGGGAGAAAAAAAGAAAGAGAGAGGAGACGACAGACCGTCAAACAATGCCATGCATTCGTGAATGTACGCGACCGATGGTCGTATATGTGGAAATGATATTATTTTGCCGATGTTTCGTACACGCGACGTTTCGAACCGGACCATTGTTGATCGAAGGGTGTCTGTCGATCTGCCTGTCTCTGCTTCATTTGTCCGAGGATCCCGCTTGGGAACACTGTCGTCAGAATACGCACGGTCGATGTCGTTCAATCTGCGCGTATATCGTGCGAAATAATACTTAATGCAAAATTGCACGAACGATTTCGATGAGAAACGATTTAAGAATGATGATCTTATTCTCGATGTTATTTAAATACATATATTGTTTCAGAATTTATTCGTTATTGAAAAGTTAATTAAAAATTTCGTTTGTGATAATTTTTTTCTTTGTATTTTCCTATCCGTAATAAAATTTAAGATAGTATTGCGTTTAATTAAATAAAATAAAAAATTAATAAATTACTTATTTATATTTGAAAAGAAAAATTTCTATTATTATTTACTGATAATTCATTCGAATGACATTTAAATTAAAATTACTGTATTGCTATTTTATAATGAATGTAATGATAATAATAAATAATACACAGAAAAGCAGATACATAAACAATAATGATAAGTACGATTATTACGTGAATAATGTGAGAATTATGTGAGAAGAAAGGAAGAGAAGATCAATATTTCAATGTAGGTTAATCGTATTTTAGCTTATAATTTTAGTATCACTGAAAGTCCTTATTCATAGCTAATTTTAAACATGTGTACCGTACGGGAAGACACATCTGTATCTGACAGTGCAGATCTAGATTCGCCCTCGAATCGTTTGATACCGATTTGCGATTTCACCACGTAATGTATCCAAAGGCACGAAACATATGTATTCACCGTTATTTCACGAACGTTTCATGATGCGAGAGATACGATTATCGAACTCCGGATAAAAGCACTCCAGGCGCGCTGAGTTTAATTAGATTTTTATTCGGGCGCTTTATCGGAGGGTAATAAAATAACTGCGCGAATATTTAGCGACTGGTACCGTATTTAGCATTGGAAACGGCCCGGCACGATTTATTTACGCGAGTAGCCGTATCGCAGATAGCTGGCAATTAGCGATCAATCGATCGGAATTAAAAAATATGAAATTTTGATCTCTCGCCGATAACTGTGATTAATAGCGAGTAACGTCGATCATCGTAGAGAGCGGGGGATGATGGACCGGCGGCAGGATTGATTGCGCGCACTCTCGACTGCATATTTTATTCGTATAAATGCCGCTTATGCATCACTGACGGACACTTTAAAAGAGCTGATAGGCAAAAAATAACTATTTTTCAATTTTAGTTTGTAATAATGGTGGTGAGTCATATTCAACTATACTTCTCAGGGTAATGCTTCCTCCATCTCTCTCTCACTCCCCCTTCCCCCACCCCACCCTCCCCTCTCTCTCTCTCTCTTATTGTAGGTGACAATAAGAACGACTCGACTCGCCAGAGATGAGATGCCTGGAATTTCTCAGACAGTGACGAAACTTTGTTTGCTTCGTGGACTAAGAATTAAATTAAAAGACGCGTCGCGTGGTAGAGAGCATCCACCGGCCGTCTGGTCACATCACAGCGATATATTACTCCCCCCTCCCTCCCTCCCTCT